>NW_010130488.1:724-2139 GCF_000699245.1 Pterocles gutturalis | reverse complement strand
TAATGATTCTATGATTCTATGATTCTGTGGCAGAATTATTTTTTGGCAATCCATGGCTTGACTTTCTGTTCAAGCAGTCATTATTAGAAGAAAGTAATTAATGTATTTAAAACAGATGGTAGGTTAGAAATGTATAGGCTCCAGGAAGACCAGCTTCAAAGTTCACAGTGGTTTTGGGTTTTTGTTTTGTTTTGTTTTGTTTTTTGATGTAAATAGGGTGCTTCCTTTAGTATTGTGTGAGGATGGTTTGTGTCTTAAGGGAGAGGAGTACAAGAGAAGAACAGCAGTTTTACAATCAGGCTCTCGGTCAGATTTGAGAAATGCCACGGTATGCCCTGCTCTGCCTCTAGCAGGTGCCTGGTACCTCTCCCATTCACTGCTCTTAATAGGTAGACGACAAAATGCTAATAAATAGGTTTAATTTTGCTTGGCTAATTAAAATCCAAAAGCTAGAAAAGAGTGAACAGATATTCATTACCTTACCTATGCTTTGCCTGGATTAACTTCTTTTTGTCAGACTTGTATTTAGTCTGTTTTGGTCTACATATAGTTATACCAGAGTCTTACAGAGTGGCACTATTAACTCTGTTTTACTTGATCCATCCCAGGACACCGCTACTGTTGAACTTGCCACTTTTTCTGTATTTGCACAACTGCAATTTACCTAAGAAAGGAATTTTTCAGGGCAAATTCTATTTACACAAAATGTTCATTTTGACTGTTCACTTATCTTTTCTGATAATGTAATTTAAAAGATGTATGGAGAATTAATACAATTATACCTCTAGGCAGTTCTGAGGCATTTAGTTTTTAAATAGAGTTTCTAAGTTCTTCTATACCTTCTATACCTTCAGTGTTAGGGAAGGACACTGAGATGATCAAAAAAGCCCACCTCGTAAATAAATGGCTTAAAGGTTGGTGCAAACACAGGAACTTTGGTTTTTTTGACAATGGGGCAATTTACTCAGCGCCTGGCATGATGGCTGCAGATGGATGTAGCCTGTCTCCAAGGGGAAAGAGGATCCTAGCCGAGGAACTGGCGGGACTCATTGATAGGTCTTTAAACTAGGTATGAAGGGGGAAGGGGACAAAATGAGGGCCTCTGGGGTTGAGCAGGTAGTTTGAGGCCTCATACCAAACTTGATGGGCAAAGAGGGTGGAGTGCAAAGGGATGGAGTAGGGAAGGGGGATGCTGCTGTTCTAGGGGATCCTAGATCCTCTATAAAGGTGGTGAGACAGAAAACCCAGCTGAAGTGCCTTTATACCAGTGCACACAGCCTGGGAAATAAACATGATGAGCTGGAAACTGTTTTGCACTTGGAAAGTTATGACCTTGTTGCTATCACGGAAACATGGTGGGATGACTCCCGTATCTGGAATACCACCATTGAGGGGTATCGGCTCTTCAGAAGGGA
>NW_010130488.1:0-582 GCF_000699245.1 Pterocles gutturalis | reverse complement strand
GTTGGGGTCTGCTACAGGCCACCTGATCAGGGGGAGCCTGTTGATGAGGCCTTTTTGCTCCAGCTGCAGGAGGTGTCCTGTGTGCGGGATCTTGTCCTGATGGGGAATTTCAACCACCTGGATGTCTGCTGGGATAGTGGCACGGCGGGTGGCAGACAATCCAGGAGATTCCTGGAGTCTGTCGAGGACAACTTCCTGGTCCAGGTAATAGATGGACCCACCCGAGGAGAGGCCCTACTGGACCTGGTCCTCACAAATGTGGAGGAGAGCATTACAGAGGTTAAGATTGGAGGCAGCCTGGGCTGTAGTGACCATGCCTTGGTGGAGTTTGTGATCTGGAGGAATGCGGGCCTGGCTAAAAGCAGAGCTAGGACCCTGTGCTTCAGGAGAGCAAACTTCCGGCTGCTCAAGGAGCTGCTGAGTGACATCCCCTGGGAAACTGTCTTTAAGGGCATGGGTGCAGAACAGTGCCGGCAGCTCTTTAAGGACACCCTTTTGAGAGCGCAGCAGCTCTCCGTACCCCAGCAAAAGAAGTCGAGCAGGGGAAGCAGGCGACCGTTGTGGCTATGCAAGGACCTGCAG
>NW_010130487.1:0-15533 GCF_000699245.1 Pterocles gutturalis | reverse complement strand
AATGATTCTATGATTCTATGATTCTTTACAGTATCTTAGCATGGAATCCATTCTTGTATTTGTTTTAAGTAAAGTAGATTTCTGTTTTGAACCTGTTCAAGAAATAATGTAACTGTTATAACAGCGTAACTGTATAAGAAGGACACCAAATTGTGTCTCCAGAGGACAGCAACCAAGATGGTGAAAGGTCTCAAGGGCAAGACTTCAAGGAACAGCTGAGGTCACTTGGCTTGTTCAGCTCGGAGAAGAGAAGGCTGAGTGGTGGCAGCATTGTAGTCTACAACTTCCTCAAGGAGGGCAACGGAGCAGAGCTGCTCATTGCTTCTCTCTGTTGACCAGCAATAGGACACATGGAAATGGAATGAACCTGTATCAGGGGAAGTTCACATTGGGTGTTAGGAAAAGTTTCTTCTCTGAGAGGGTCGTCAGTCACTGGAACAGAGTCACCAGGGTACCGGTCACAGCACCAGGCATGTCAGAGTTCTAGGAGTGTCTGGACGATGCTCTTAGTGATATGGACTATTTTTTAGGTAAGTTCTGCAAGGAGCAGGGAGTTGAACTTGATGAACCTTATAGGTCCCTTCCGACTTTAGATATTCTGTGATTCTATGATTCTGTGAAATATTGTGACGACGATAAAGCTGACTCAAGACTTTCTTAACTATGTATAAGAAATTGCTTGTCTAAAAAAAAAAGAAAAGGTGAATTTTAAATTGTCATTCAAAAAGCTTTAAAGAAGAATAAAGCAAGGACACCACTCAAGCATCATGATTGTGAAAATGAGACAGTCTGAAGAAGAAAAAATACTTAGAACTTCCTCAGAGAACCTGCTTAGCTTTCAGTCCTTGTCAGACACTCAATACTTTTCTCCAAAAAAAAAAGACTCCTTAATAGCTCAGGTCTTCTAAAGGTGCTTATTCATAATCAGGCAATAGCCACAGGGAAGATGCAGTACCCGCCCTGGTTCAGAGAACAGGATGAGTTAGATGAATTCAAGAAATCCAGACTGAAAATAATGTGGAACATCTAAACACCCACTTTGGACTGATTTATTTGATATTTATTAGCACACATACTGCTACCTTCAGAATAACTTCTTAAAATTATATTTATTGATGGAAGCAAAGTTAAGGAAGCATCTCCTTTGGAAAAATGTTTGTGCACATCTGCACTCATATAGCCACAGATAACATCATAAATTTTATTTGTTCTTTCCTTTCTTGGCAGCCAAAACTAGTGTGAAAGGATCTTGCTTGCATGTGCTAGAAAAGCTTTTAATTCTGTCTATTAAACTTTAGATTTATTACTCCGTAGCTAATTATATTCATTACATTTTTTTACCATATAGTGGATTCACCATTCTTGCTTAGCGTATGCAATACCACAAATAAACAAAAAAACCCAAAACACTTTTTGTGTTGTTTGAGTGAAGAATGGGCAAACTGGAAGAATTTTCAGGCATTATTTAGAAGAACAAATCATTAATACTGATTCTTTAGTATTATAGCTGGGGCTTAGCTCTTAAAATTACAATTATATTAAAATAATACATTATTCCTTTAAAATCCTCAGCTGAAACCAGTTTCAATGATTCATGTAAACTGATAGTTTGAAGAACTCAGAACTATTTAAGGCAGAATATTCTACTTAACTATTATGAGGATAAATAGGGATGCCATTTTATCCTTTCAAAAATCATTTGAAGAGTTGTTTGCAGAAAGTTTAATAATTTTAAACATAAGTAGGGGTGGTAATAACACTAGCTCACACACACAGACACACACACATGCGCGTGCGTGTGCATTGTGATATATTTATCAGGCACTACATGGTTTTTCCTGTTCTGTATATTTTAAGGTGAGAAAGAACCACTACAGTTAGCTGTTTTGTTCCCCAGTGTAGATCAGTCTCATGCAGTAAAGTCTCTGTAAGACCCATTCTGAGCTGTAGCACAACTAGTCTTGATTTAAGACTATCCATAATGCTTTCATTAGAGCTCTAGGAGTTAATAGCAATGGCTGTTTATAATCTGCACCTTATTTCTTCTCTGTGTCTGCTTTACAGTGCTTTGTGGTAATATTTCTACTGGATGTACTATGATTACTTGCAAGAATACAATATGAACTCGTAAAGTGAGTTTTCATCAATAAGCTAAATGTTTACAAAATACAGAGGATTTGATCACAAACCTAAAATAAGAATGTTTTGTTTCATCCTGCTAGAGATTCAATAAGTTGTGACATCTAAAGGATGTGATTTATCCCTGAGATATGTACTACAGATCTTACTTTTCATACAGGATTAATTTCCTAAGAATTTACTAATAAATCTACTAGTTGCTGGATCTTTAGGAAGTAAAGGCCTTTCTCATCTTCTTCCTGGATGTTCCAAGCAAAGAAATACCATGGATAACATAACATGCATACAGTTAAAATTAGTTGAAATGGTTTGTTTGTTGGTTTTCTTTAAGAAATCAGGTTGTAATGAGGTCATGATTATGTTTATTAACTTTTACTGTTGAACTTCATTGCATTAAATTACGAAGATTATCAAAGTTCTTTCCATAACCTGGCACTATGGTGGCACTGAGAAAAGACCACATCTTTCCTGTGGGACATACAGATGCTGGAGACTTGGGAACAGAATTCCCACCTTCTACTTATACTTTATCATCAAAAGAATCAGTAACTTAATACATTCAAAGAAAATGCAGAGTCAGAGTATTTTTAGCAACAGACTAGCATTTCGTGGTTATTTTAATTATCCTAAAGGAAAGTTTTAATGTTAATGAGCAATATTTAAGATACCTTCTCCTCCCATCCCCCACTCAGGCAAAATACAGTGGCAATGAGCAAACCTTCTGTAAAATAGGGATATCCTGTTTTTAACAAAAGGATGGAAGTGATATATACACAAATATGACTTTTATAAGTAATTTTAAGCCCATCTGAAATTATAAACACTAAAAATCATGACTGCATATGTACTGCAAATCATCACCACAGGTCTGAGTAATCATTGTCTGTAAATCCTAAAAGTGTAAACTCTTTTATGAGATGTCCATATTTGTGAAAAAGTTATACACTTCCCTTTGATAAATTTAATATTATAAATAAGATTAGTATTATTGTTACTTTTAGATTTCTGATACATATGCAATATTTTAATTCAAATCTAACATATTTCCTGCTAGGAAATTCTACATCTAGAATTACAATTATTTAGAGTAGACAAATGAGTCATGTCATGTAATTTACATACCACAACATCAGTGTGTTTTATGCTAGATGTGCCAGTAAGTAGCAGCTAAGTGTATATTGAGGCATTTCATTCTGCAGGCTGGATATCCTCCTGGTCAGTGTGCTAGTTCCAGAGACAGCCTTGTTATGCATCCCCAGCCACAATCTGAGTTAACATTCAAGGCCCTTAGTTTCTAGGCTGCCAGCGGCCTAACTCATTGATGAGATAAATTAACCCACCCCTCAGGGACAGAAAAAAGCCACCTGTCACTCATCAAAGAACCAGCAGTAGTGCAATGGTACCTAATGTCCCACTATCCTACCTGCAGGCAAAGTGGCTGCTATGAAAGCATAGCCATGGATGACAGAAAATAGGCGAGGATGTGAAGGACTTAGATAAATGAGATAAGGTACAATTAGTAGCAAATGTTGCTGGCAATGGCTTTTTTCAGAAAGCTTTTAAAGCAACAGTGACAATTTTTTGTTACTAAATTGCAAAGTGAGGCACTCAGAGAAACTTCCAATTTTCATGTCTATGAAATGCATAGCTTACCTTTTGCAAGTCAGCCCTCTGTTGTTTGCTTCAAGGCTGATACTCGTCCAGTTTGTGTTTTTCTGAGGTTTGGGAAATGTTTTTTTCAGCCAGCTGCAAGCAATGAATCAGGGCTACACTACCCTGAAAACAGACTTTTAAATCAGTTTTTACAATTAATCAGATCCAGATATTTAGCAGCCACAGGGGCTACAACAATTGCACTATGCTCTATTGGCATTATAAGAAGAGAGTTTCAACAAGCAACTCTCCAAATTCATCTCCGTTTATGCTTCACATTAATAATGAATTCAATTGACTGAAAGCAGCAAACAAAATCCAATTAAGTGTCATTACATTACTTCAGTTAAATGCCTGCTTTGAAAAGTCTCTCAGAAGATACTAAGTTCCAGTGATTTTACTGCAACATGCTGTGAGTGAATGTTTAATTCTTGAAGTTGCACTGTCATTTTAAAGCAGTAGCCTGTGCAGTTACAGGTTAATTACTAGATTTTAGATTCTATGCTTTCCGTTTCCCTGCAAATCAAGAAACTTAGTGTGACCAAAGTTGCCAGAGCACAAAAGAAAAAAAAAATATTGAAAACAGATTAATTACAGTGCAGTCTGTCTGTATCACAGATTCAGGGAGAGGATATGTGAAACAAAGCAAAAGCTCTATATTTTAACTTAGACATAAGTCATGCATCTCCTACCTTCACCATGTACAAATGGATGCTCACAGTGTAATATAAGACGAGATAGCACATACCAGCGTAACACACTTTTGTCTTAACCATAGCTAGTTTCTTGATCCTGTATTCTACCACAGAGAAATGTAAATTTGATTATCCGAAAGTAACAATGGCTTTAAAATGGTGAGTGGTAGGGCATTAAAAACAAAACAAAGAAAGGAAAATAAAAATATACAATAAAGCTGGAAGATCGTGTGTCTAAAAATAACTGAGAAACAATTACATTATAAAGCAAGTCAACAGTCAGTGTCTTCTAATTAAAGAAAAGTACAGTTACACAGGTAGAATTTTTTTTAAAATTCTCTTTGGCATGTTAATAAATTATCAAAATTAGTAGGTTCAATGTGTCTGATTCTAGAAAAAGGGAATAACTGTGAGCGTGAACATGAACATGAAGGTGAACATGACCATGACCACAACCATGAACAGCCTAGGAACTGTGAAAAAAGAAACAAAAGTGACTCCGTGATGTTACTGATGTCATTCAATGTTAGAGCATAGTCTTCTGTTCCTTCTGTATTGTTTTTCTGTTTCTCTTGTACAAAGATACAAGCTAAGTCTCACAGAGCTTTAAAGCAAAAAAGGAAGGGAACACAAATGAGTTTACATGTTTTTATATTTAGCATCAGGGTCAACTGTCTTCATCCACTCCTCACTATATCCTTGCAATTAATTGAAAAGACACAGTTATCAAATTAGAGCTTAGTCTTTGCAGTGGAATTTGATGGAAAACAATAACAATACATTATTCTTTTGGGGAAGAAAATAAACAATAACATAAATTTTAAAAAGCTGACAGCTAATGAGGAATTGAACATCAGACAAAAAGGAAGGTTCAGTTTTGAAAGACCTTCAAAGAGAAGGTCAAATGTGCTTTGCAGTTTGTTCAGTTCCTGCCAAAGCACAATGAACCATAGATTTTTCCTTTAAAAATGAAATGTGGTGTATCATAATTTGCTAAAATACACCATTAGACTTGATGTGTTTAGAGGAGCAGATGGCTGTGCTTCCAAGTGTTCTCCCCTTGGGCTTCTAAATAGCAGAGGAAGCAGGAGGGAGAAATACAAAAGACTTTATCAGTGAGCACTCATACATCTTAAATTATGAGCTTCACAATCAAGAATACTTTGTACTGGGTAGAAGTTTTCTGAATTTATTGTATTTGTAAACATTTTTTTCAAACTACTTTAGTCAGCTACTTTATACTTAAAGGGTGTCGAATGTTGGATTTGCAACCATTTTGCTCTTTATTTTGGATTTCTCTGTCATACGCATATTTGGGGAAGAGCTATACATTTTCCATAGACGTATATTAGTGAAAAAAAAACATGGCTGGCTACTTACTTTGAAATGCTTTTGTAGGGAGATATAACATTAGTCCTTCATGGCTGTCCTGGCTTCCAACTGATTTCTTATTGACATTAAAAGTGACCTTTAAAAGGTCAAACAGTTTGGTTCCTTGTCTCCCTAGAAAATGCCACTTTCCCAGCATGATACCCCAGCAATTGCAATCGGATTAGTCACTCAGCTTGCTGTTCTGCTTTGCAGAAAGGCTTCTTAATTCCAGAACTCACCCTGTTTTGCCTAGAAGATAGGTTTACAGATCACCTGGCCAGCTCTTTTCCTGAAGTGAATGTGGGCATGATGCGTGAGTAAAGACAGCTTGGACTGTCAGCCATTGAACAGGTAGCAGAAAGGATTAATTTACTGACAATTAAGTTATTTGCTTTGCACTGTTGGGTGTTTCTTCAGCAGCATATCACTCCAGCTTCAGAGGTTCTTTCCAACTCATAGTACTCTACAATTCTATGATGTTACTTTCACTGAGAATTCCAGATAGGTGCTTTTTCACAGCAGAAAAAATACACAAATTTCCTACAATTTGGTTTACTAGGTTTTGAAAAGCCTGAAATGGTATGCTTTCATCAGTCCAGGAAGGAGTGCTCTTAGATTGTAGTATTCTGTCTTGCAGTTCCATGTGACTTCATGATAAATGCCAGAGCAATGATCCTGAATGGTAGCTATGTGCCTCTCACTGAGTGCCTGGTCACTCTCATCTTCACTGCATCGTGTCTCTGGAAATGATCTCGGGATTTGTAAAAGGAAGAAATGGCTACAGAGGATGATCAGTGTGGGGAAAGGAAGATCTCCAACTGTGCATGTAAATTCAGCTTGTTTTGTTATCTCCTGGAAATATAAACCCAACTAGCAAAGGCAGATACAACTTCAACAGAGGCTTTTACTTATTGCAGTCTGAGTTGATCTTCTAACAACAAAACTAAAACAGAATTTGGGAATATTAGACCATCTGTACAGGCAGAAGTAAAAGGGTTTCTAGAGCTATGCTCAGCCTGGCCACTAAACTTCGTGTGGGATTTGGGTCTTATTTTCCTCAGTTTCAATCCCTGTGAGTTCACACTTCCTGAAACTCACTGTGAGTGCCTGATTCTTACTTAAAAAACACATCTACTGTGAAAGATATAAAAGTGTCCTGGAACAGCATGGCCTACTGACTCTCATCTCCATTCAGGAAAAGTTTTAACATTAGAATCTTCCCCCATAAACCCTGTAACAAAGCCAAAAAGAAAGAATGTGTCACTGCCATCCCAGACAGTGCCCTGCTTACACTGACCTGTGCATTACATTTTTGGCCACTCAGGCTCACACAATTTGCAGATTAAGTTGGTTTGTCTCTGCCATCACTTTGTCACATCTTTGACGAGCAGCTAAACATGATCTCCTAATCCTGCTTGTTTAAAGAGTGTCTTGCACTGATGAGGTATGGTGCAAATGATTGGGGTCAACTGAGAATATTACAATTTATTCTAGGAGAATATATGGGTGGTTCGAGGATGTTACAGAAACCTATCAGTGTGAAATCAGATCTGAGAAAGTGTAACAGGAAAGATGTGTCTCTTGGAATAATTTCAGCTAGAATAATCAATCCCAAAGTTTACAGGATTTAATAAGGATTTAATAGGGCTTCTCTTGTGCTGCACCTCTGAAAGGTTAGGAAACCATTTAAAGAAGTTAAGCTGCACAAATCTCTCAAAGCTCTGAGTTTGTAGTGCATTAACCATGGCATATTCCACATGCTTTCAGTATGTATGACACCATCCTTGTACAATTCATCATCTCTGCTACTAATAAGCACGCTTCTGAAAACTGTATGAACATACTGTATAACATTTCATCCTAACTTAGTGTACACCTAGGTGATATTATATGACATATGAAGAACAATTGAAAAATAACATTGAAAAACAGATCACCAAATCTTCTGGACCCAAGCTAATACTTGTTTATTTCCTCTCACTATTGGAAGACATCTAGCCTCACCCTTCAGCTCAGAGGAAATAATAAAATCAAATACAATCTTCCTGTCAAGAAAAAAAGACAACATTGCAAGATAACGACTGCTCTGTTCTTCTTATAGCTTTGAGTAAGGAAAGTACCCTTATTCTGTAAAATAATGAATGACGCCAAGTGTCTCCATATTCAAGTCTGTGTGTCCTTCTACTGAAGGCTTTGCCTTCAATAAACGACTCAAGACACATGTTGCAGTGTCATTTCCTCTGTGCCCCTCCAGTATGAAAAGCATTTTGGACAATAAAATTGAAATTTCAAGTGGGTTTCTTTTTCTTTTTTTTTTTGTTTGTTTTTTGTCACTAATTACATTTAATTCAGAGAAACATTATTTTTATTTCCATCTCTGCAATTAAGAAAAGCTTTACAATTATAATTTAAGACTGCAGTGCTTTTCTGTAATGATCTGTTGCTTTTTCTTGGAAAGGTGATTGTATGTTTTTCTTCTGCTTCTTGTTTGCTGAACTGACATTTCTGCAGAAAATATTTACCTTAGAAAAGGTTATAATTACAAGCCGTCAGGCTTATTTTGTTTTCCCCTCTGGCTGTAAATACAAAGTTTAAGCAGTCTTCTAGGTCTGTCAAACACACAAATACACCCCCCAAAAAACCCAAAACAACCCAAAACCTAAAAGAATAAATATCAAAAAAAATAACAACCAAAAATTGCGTATTTTTAAAAATTCAAAAGGTTAGTTTGGTCACTGCAAGCCTGTCTTATTGAATAATCCCCCTGAAGAACAGAGAAAATATTATCTAAAATGACATTTTGCACTGTGCACCAAAAAAACAAAGCACTTAGGTGTAGTCAGTGTGACACTGGGCTAGCAGTAAGGGAAGAGAGGAATAAGAAGTGTGGTCCTTACATTCCAAAGAGAATTGCTCATGTAAGAATTTTTTTTTAATTTGGTCCACAATGATGATACAGGGCTGCTGAATAAGGCAAGACTGAATTCACCAGTAAGTGCTTGAGCCACATTGCCCAAGTCACAGAAGGCAAAGGCAGGGACTGGGAGAATGAAGAAGCATGTACTGTAGGAGAACAGGTCTGAGACCACCTAAGGAACCTGAAGGTGCACGAGTCCATGGGACCCAATGAGATGCATCTATAGGTCCTGAGGGAACTGGCAGTTGAATTTGCTACACCACTATCCATCATATTTGAGAAGCCATGGAAGTCTGGTTAAGCTCCCCCTGAATGGAACAGTGGAAACATAACCCCCATTTTGAAAAAAGGAAACAAGGAAGACCCAGGAAACTAGAGGCCGGTAAGCCTCACCTCTATGTGTGGCAAGATCATGGAGCAGATCCTCCTGGAAACTATGCTAAGGCATGTGGAAAATAAGGAGGTGATTGGTGACAGCCAGCATGTACTTCACTAAGGGCAAATCGTGCCTGACACACTTAGTGGCCTTCTATGTTGGGATCACAGCATCGGTGGGTAAGGGAAGAGCAACTGACATCACCTACCTGGACTTATGTAAAGCATTGACACTGTCCCACACAACATCCTTGTCTCTAAATTGGAGAGACATGAATTTGATGGAAGGACGACACAATGAATAAGGAATTGGCTGGATCGTCGCACTCAAAGAGTTGCTGCCAATGGGTCAATGTAGAAGTGGAGTCTGGTGACGAGTTGTGTTCTGCAGGAGTCGGTATTGGGAATGGTGTTGTTTAACATCTTTGCTGGAGACATGGACAGTGAGTTTGAATGCACCCTCAGCAATTTTGACAATGATACAGTCATGGTTTCAAACCCCTGGCTAGCACTAAAAATGACACAGCTGCTTGCTCACCCTCTCCCCAGGAATGGAGGAGATAATTAAAAGGGTAAAGAGAAAAGAGACTCCTCAGTTGAGATAAGAAACAGTTGAAAGAAAGTTAACTCTGTCCCAGCTGAAACCAGGACAGACACCAAGTTGTGAGTTGCAGTGAACACACTGAGGGGAAGGGATGCCATCCAAAAGGCCCTTGATAGGCTTGAGAGGTGGGCTTGTGCACACCTCATGAAGTTCACCATGACCACCTGCAAGGTCCCTTTCAACCCTAGGCATTCTATGAGTCTATGATTCTGTGAATTAGGGGGGTGTTGATAACATCAAATTGAATAAGCAAGTTTCATTTGCCAAAAGAAGTAACTGAGCAAGCTAGCTAGGTATTGTGTTTGTACCAACCATGTTTTCAAAGGCTTAGAAAACTTCGTATGTTTTTAGCTTTACTCATTTGTGAACACAAAAAAAAAAATAAGAAATACAATAATTCTAATCCGATAAAGCATGTACACATAGACAAAACCTGGTGTAAGAAATTTCACTAATTTCTTATGTTCTTGAATATTTTCTACATGCACTCCCAATTCAGCTTTCCTTGTTATGGCAGTGAACATATTCATACTCAATTTAAGATAAAACAAGCTCTGAAAACTTGTCCTTAATTGAACCTGAACTCAAAACAGATTTCTAGTTTTCAGAAGATGTGTTGGAATATTAAGCCATTACAGGAAATTCCTTCCTTTTCATTAAGACATTGTCAAAGTTAAGATGAAATACACTTGCTTAGGACTCTGACCTGCATCCAGCCCAGCTGGATAGTAAAGAAAAAGTTCTGCATGCACTGAACTCAACAGCATGTCTGCCTACCTTTATGGAAGTAACTCTGTCATACCAAATCATTGCTTCATCACAACTGAGAAAACAGAACTTTTGTGTCAGACATCAAATTTAGTTTCTAGTTGTTTGTGTTTTAAAAGCCTTTGGTAAAAGGAAAAAGGACAAAACATGGGTTGTAAAAGAGACCATAGAATGCAGAATCAGAATTTGGACTCAAAACTTTCAAAGACTTATCAACACACACAAAAGAGAGATGAAAATCTGTCATTTCTTTTCACAACAAAACTCTCTGAATGAATTTTATGTTGTATAAATGACCAAAGTATAGAAAGTTTCCTATGAAACACAGTCTGCCCTGTGAATTATTACTTTTTTTCCTGCAATGTAATACTGCTCTATTATATCTGAATGGTGCACAAATACAAGGAAGAATAAAATCTACTGGGGGGAAAGAGGAAAAAAACCCTCTCCCTTTCTTCATTTTGTCCATTTTGTGAAGAAAAACTTCCCAAAAGCAGAACATGTAATTAATAACTTGTGTCTCTATGGGCAACAGCTACAAACGTGCACCAAAAAATAACAAGGCAGTTATACACCTTTTTTTTCAGTAATTCAATAAAATGTGCAAGCTCTTTCCAGGAGATCCCTGATGTCTCATGCCTCCTATGTCAGTGCTAGGACCACAGATAATCTTTACACAGTCATATTCTCACACCTGCATGGAAAAAGCTTTTGAAAATTTAAATAGTGTTTCAAGGTGAAAGCATACATTATATCAAATTGACTTCTTTCTTCCAGGTGTTTTTTTAATTTCTTATTTCAGGAGGATTTGTTTTTGTTCTACTTAGAGGAGATCACTTTTCAGAAATAAGATACATACAAGAAAGGTTCAGATTCAGAAGTCCTTTTTCAATAAGGTAGCTGTTTTCAACCTGGTAACTAATGAGCAAAGTCACATTGTGTGAGTTTTTACCTTTATTTTGTAAATAAACTCACATGGGCTGACCTGTAGGTCAATATAGAAACCATATCCAGAAACAGTGGCCCCAGACACTTATGTGGAAGTTTTAATTCCAATAGATTCAAGTGAGACCAAGACTTCCTTGAATAATTTCGTAAATTCCTGTGTTCCCAAAACATGCAATGGAGAGGCCAGAAAATGTAGGCTGTATGGAACATGTTTTTCATAATTTCTGAACCTGTTGATTATGAAGAATTTGTTTACCTCATTAAATATAAAAAATTTTAGTCTGTTGATGTACTCTTCTACAAATAAAAAAATCCCGTGCATGGTATTGCTGTATGTTAGACAAGTTTGCAAAGCCCAATTACTGTACTTCACAGGTACTCACAGACATATACTGCACTGAGTTGTGCAGAGATTTTGTGAACATCCAGCTGTCACTACATTCACAGATGATCTGAACAACCTAGCCTGTGTGAACCGTGATTTCTTACATAATCTAAATCACTCCTGTTCATCTATAAGTACACCTAACTCCTACACCTTCACTGTCATTGTATCAGGGAAACCCAACTTTGAATATCCATTTAGCTGAGCTACCTTTTCACATCCAGTCTTTAAAAGGATGTTCGCTGGCCATCCTCCCAGAAGAAGCCAGTATAGAAAAAGAAACTCAAACTACATCCAGGAGAAAATCCATTGTGCACACCTCATGAAGTGTGTGGCCCAAGAAAATCCATTCATTAAAATAAAGTGTAAGGATCAGAGGACAAAAAATGTAGGTTATCTTCGAGCATAAAAACAAAGTTTTCAAGTAAAATCTAAAAACTATAAAAAATATTTTTTTCATTTCTCTAGTACACGCAGAAGTCATGTAATTTACTAGAACTTGCTTAATTTTCTCTCTAACAGTATATCCAGTGTGAGAAACACATTCAAAGTTGACTAAAGAAGAAAAAAAACAAAAGGAAAGTAGGGTGTCTATCAAATAGAAATTGCTTATTAAAATATTTAAGCTCTAATGTGGCACAACTGGTTCAACAATAATTTCTACACTCCTGTTTATGTCATCAGTTCAAAAACATGATATTTCATCTTTCTCAGATGCTGAACTTATTTTGTTCTTGCCTGTAAACATAAATGCAGGACAGAGTCTTCTTCCCTAGCTGTTGGCATTGCAATCCCTGGTACAGAGAATTTAGTGTAACAGAGAAGGCAGGGAGGGTCACCTTTTTGGAACTAGTACTAACCATAAGTTACATATTCCCTCAGACATACTAAAAAAACAATGGACACTAGAGCAACCCTTAGCCGTCAGCCTGCATTCTCATACTGAAAAGATAACAGAATATGACCTGGCCTGCTCAGGGATGTTGAATGAGCATGGTTTAACTGGGCCCAAGACATGACCCTGATTGCTAGCTTGCTCCAGAACAGAGCTCAGTATTCTATTTCAATCCCCTGAGCCATGGGGCTCCCAAAATATCTTGAATGGTGTGAAAGCTTCTCTATTTTCTTTCTTCTTTAAAACTATTGAGCTGTTGCTAATCCCTGCACATAACATTCCTCTGTCCCTTGCAATGAGAGTTTTACAAGAGTGATTAAGGTGCAGAGTGACTGAATATGAACAGCAGACAAATGGCCTTTGGATTTAAGAGTCTCCAAGTACTCTCAGACATGAATGGCTGAAACATCTCCAAAGAAATCATTGCAAACTATTGGATTACAAACCTCTGTTGAATACGGATAAATGAAGAAAGTGCTGAAATACAAAATAATACCTCTTTTAAAACACCCTTAAATAAGAGATCCACATCTGATGTTGAAAACACATAGGCATTTTCCACTACAAATAAATGAAATTAAGTGAGAAACAAATTTGTTATTCCTCCTTCCTACAAGTTATATTTTTGTATATAAATGCACTGTTTTTTATGAGTTGTACAAAACTTTTAAAATAAAAATAATTAATATTTTTATTCATTTATAGGTATATCTTGTGTTTTTATTTTAAGAAAAAATAGAGGAAGTGTATAGCAGACTTTTTAAATGAAGTTAATCAAACTATATCAAACCAGATAGAAAACTCATTGTTATCCTTCTTCACTTTAAGTTTAAACAGAGCTTTCTCTCTTTCATCCACTTCCATTCTGAAAATCATAATTAAAAATGTATTTTCCTCACCTCCTGAATATCAGTGTTGATCACAGATATGTATGTGGTGTGTTCTCTGTGTCTCTGTTATGAAACCAGAGAAATAGGCTCTGTCTAGAGGAGAAAGCCTTCTGGATCATGATCTGCTATACAGACACATGACACAATGAATTATATGCAGATTTCCAAGATTAACTTGGAACATCTTGGCCTTTCAGCATTTAACCTAGACCATTACCATAATTTTTAACAGAGTTCTTATGTGTGAATAATCTATGCCATCTGTTGAGTGTAAAAACATAGTGGGAAGAATGTAACCCAGACACAGAAGCATTACTTTTACTGGCCTATTTTATTAATAGGTGCTTGGAATAAAATTCAATTCCTGGAATAAAACCTTTGATCAGACAGAATCTAAAAATCAATAAACTTGGGTTGTTCTCACACATCCTAACCCTTCAAAAGGCTGAATATGAGAAGAACCCTCATCATCTATGGTTTTTGAATAGATAAATTATGTGGGAATTACTATCTTGTTTTACTGTTGTGGTTTTAAGAAATAGCTGTGAAAATATGGAATGTTAGGGTAACAGTGTTTTAAAAAGGTGAGAGACGTTCAATGCGGTAAAATTGCGATAGTTGAATACACAGTGGTATCAGAAGGGAAAAGAGAAAAGAAAATCAACAAATCAAGTGGCTAAACTCTGTATCTGGATGTTTACCATCATTTGCACCACGGCTGACCAGCCTGCTGTTAATCTTACACACACTCAAAGGTGCAGTGAGTTTCCTACAACATTCAGATGCATCCATGTGAGGAGTTTTGGTATTCGGTAACATGTGAGACTACACACCTCAAAACAGAGAAAAACATGGGAAAATACCCTTCTATGCATTAAAAGACAATGACTGTGCCCTTCAAAAATGTCATGACTCTTTCATTGCCTGCTCTTTCTTCTGCGGTTAGTCTACAGAAAACTGCATATAGGATCTGAAAAAGGATCAGCTAAAACTGGCTTCCATGATCAGTTTGTGACTGCAAGTTTTAATTCCAATCACTTGACAGCTACATGGGTAATTTGAGTTTCATTGAAAGACATCCTATTTAAGTTCATTTCTCATGTGTGATTGAGGGTGTCTTTGCTCTTATAGTGAAAATGAATATACGTTCTTTGTTGTCACCCTTTTCCCCATAAAGTCACTTTTTAGGTTTCTTACTGAGACTGGATTTTTGCCTTGCTCCAACAACTGGACTTTTGCATCTTGCTCCAGGCACTGGCTGTGGATACCACATTCCAGAGTGAGCTGTACCAGTTCATCACAGGAAGATCCATGGTGGATTCATCCCCCATGATAAGGCAGGTGGGGGTTTTATTATTGTAAACAGAGGACTTGGGGACATATGAAGTGGTAAACATAAACAAGCTGGGTAAGAACTGCAGAACACTTTACAGGCACCCAGTGGTAGAACTAAATTTGTTTCAACCATGCTCATTCTACTTTTGTGTTGTCAACATCTGAATGAGTGATGGATTAAAAAAAAAAAAAAAAAAGAGAAAATTTCTTGCACCTATGTTCTTATGCTATTCGTGCTCAGCAGATTCAGAAATTAGACAGTTTTCAAAACCTAATGGCCAGCTTTCATATATGGCAATAACATGAAAGTAAGCGTTCTGACAATTTCCTTTATAAATAAATTTTCACATGAATTACTTCAGCTCACAGCATTTTAGAATAACTAATATATTCTTTATGGGACAATACACTTTATCAAAGCAGAAGAAATTCTTCACAGGTTTTCTAGCCACTGTCATGACAGAAAGTCATAGATTTAATAGGCAAGTTTTGACTACATACTTAAAAGTAGGGGTTTACAATCCTATTTTGGAATCATAGAATCATTAAAGTTGGAAA
>NW_010130486.1:0-494 GCF_000699245.1 Pterocles gutturalis | reverse complement strand
ATAAACAAGAGGAGTTAGAGACGTGCACAAGCCTGGAGGGCTATGATGTTATTGGTATCACGGAGACATGGCGGGATGGGTCCTGTGAGTGGAATGTTGGAATGGAGGGATTCAGGCTCTTTAGGAAGGACAGGCAGGGGAGACAAGGTGGGGGTGTTGCCCTCTGTCAGTGACCAGCTGGAGTGCATGAAGCTCTGCCTGGGGATGGATGAGGAGCCAACTGAGAGCCTGTGGGTCAGGATTAAAGTGAGGGCAAAGACAGGGGACGTTATAGTTGGGGGCTGCTACAGGCCAGCAGACGAGGAAGAGCAAGCAGGTAAGACCCTCTACAGGCAGATAGGTGCAGCCTCAAGTTCACAAGCCCTGGTCCTCAAGGGGGACTACAACCACCCTGATATCTGTTGGAGGGACAACACAGTACAGCATAAGCAATCCAGGAGGTTTCTGGGGTGTTTTGATGACAACCTCCTTCTCCAAGTGATAGAGGAGCCAAC
>NW_010130485.1:0-13286 GCF_000699245.1 Pterocles gutturalis | reverse complement strand
CTTCCCGCCGCGACGCCTTGGCGCGCCGGGCTCCGGGGCTGCGGCCCAACGCGGCAGCCGTGAGAGAGACCGCGGACAGTAAGTCAGAGCAGAGCCCGCAGGTGGTTCCGGGGAGGGTTGGCCGAGGTTCCTGTAGTTACTGGGAGATTAAACCACTCCAAGGCAGCGCTACCTCAGCAGAAAGCGTCCCTCGCTCCACACCGGTCTGCCAGGGCAGCTCGGGACTCCTGAGCGGGAGTCAGGACTCAGTTCAAGGAGAACTGTCCTGTTGGGATAACAGCCCAGGCAATGAACCTGAGCTTGCAGAAGCTGACAAGATAGAAAGCTAAACGCTTATTTAAATGTCAGACTTCTTGGTACCTGAGTAATCACCTGTCAAGCAGATCTGCTGCAGCCTGAAGAGGCAGAAGAGTCAAGACTACATCTTTCTGCCTCTTTTATAGTGAAAAAAATCTGCTTATACACACTTTTAGCCCATTCAGTAACAGGTCTCGTTAGTTGTATCTGGCGACATGCCTTTGCTTTCCCTTCCCTCCTCTATAACTGCCATAGAAGAATGCCTGGAGGGCCCCAAAGGTGTCCTGATTAAAACTGAAGTTCTTCGTTTCTGGGTATTCTCATGGTTGTTTACATAGACAGCATGTGGATCTTCCCTTCCCACCAACTGTAAAAAGCAAGAAGTAATGAATAAAGGAGAAAAGAGGAGAAGAGGAATAAGCAATTTGGGTCCTAGCAATGTTTTCATAAATGTTCCTGTCCAACCAGCTGCCATAACTAGGGGTCCATGTCTGCCATCTAAATACCTGGAATTAGACTCACAGGTAACACACCTGTAACAAATGCTATTTATCCATGCAAAAGAAAACTGAAAGGCAGTACACATCCCTTCCACCTTCTCTTTTAATGCCTACAGGCCTGCCAGGGTATCAGCTGTAGCGTTTAGGGTGGAGAGAAGATGAGAAATAGCCACTTATTGGTGCAAGTTCATCAGTAACAGCAGCACAATTGTCTAGCTTGGTAAGGTCTGTCTCCCCAAATATTAGCAAAACTAAAATTACAGTTTCCCCCTTACTAAGCAGACTTCTGGACTAGTTTTATGGTGGAGAACACTATTGATGCCATTGGCCTGGGTCCAGCTGAGATAGGGTTAATTCTCCACAGAAGCTGGGAGTTGGGCATAGCCGGATATTCCATACCATGCTGACGTCATGCCCGGGATATAAAGGGAAGCTAGCCGGGAGAGGGGTCTCTTTTGTGAAGCTCATGGTGGTGAGGATTTCATTGTGTCAGTGCTTCCATTGTATTCTCTATCTTGCCTTATTGTCATATTCTCCTTTCTTTTGTTTTCCTCGTGTGGTATTATTAAAAATCTGTCGTTATCTCAACTCATGAAGTTCCCCTTCTTCTTATCCTTCCCCATCTTACCGGGAGGGGAGTGGGGGGAGGAGGGGGGCGGTGTTGCGACCATGTGGTGGTGGTCCTGACACCAAGGCAGCCATTTTTCAGAAAAACATTTTTACTACTTGTGACTTATAAGCAGTTAGTAAATGCAGCAAATTGGAAAATTACCTATTATGTCTTTCCATGTAAACAATTAAAACTAAGGTGACCTTTATACTTGCTGTTTGCTTCATGTTTAGTCTCAAAGTATATTGTGTGCTAAAATATCACAAATGGCCTCCAAGAATGAACACTGCAAGAGGAATTAAGGTAATATTTATTCCTACACAGGTACCTTCTAGTATGGTTATTCTTCAGACAAGCTTTTTGAGAAAGGCTGCAGCCACCAGATCTGCAGCTACATACAAGCTATTAGAGCTGATTAAAGAACACAGCCCTAGTTCAGTGCTGTAAGACCATTTAACATCCACATATGGATAATCCTTTTTACAGTGTCATGAGGGTATATATAACTGAAGTACCACTTGCTCAAGCAAGCTGTGCCCAAACTCAAACAGAATAAATCCTCATTTGCTGAGCTTACTTTCTCACAGTGGCTTCTACTCAGCAACTTGTTGCTCTGTTCTCAAACTACGAAACAGTTTAACCTGTCAGTGGGAAATGCTTTATCTATATGGTAAGGAGCAGAAACAAGGCAAGTACTCTGGGCATGGTCTGTGGTCGTGCACCCCCATTCAAGAGTACATGGCTTAGCATTTCTATTAATCTTGATATATTCAAGTTTTCTGATTGCTGGAAAGTTCTGTACAGTAACTGCAGTTGTTACGCTACAGTCCCTTAAAATTTACATTCAGTTGATGAGTTCTACTGCATCTCAGGGATTAGAATGAAAATTCACATCCCCTTTGCTCACCGCAGCATGGATAGAGAATAAGACGTAAGAGAAAGTAACATCAAGTTGTAGCAGCAGATATGTTGTGCAGTTTCTCCTTTTCTTGCAGGCAATGCAGCACATTGAAAAGCTTGAGTCTTCTACTTCTGAAGTACATTCTTCCCTGTGCTTTTCATCTGGTCTGATTAAGCTGAAGGAATTAAGTTACAGCAGTTAACATTTTCTTTTAATCACATACACAAGGGACAAACAAGGCTGTTTCTACAGTTTGCTCACTGTTGGAAAAGTAATTGAGGCTTGTTTGTTATTGTAATGTTAAGACAAACTAGAACTTGAGTATTTAGCCAGAAGTGGTCTTAGTGTTGCACATGGTCTAACATGGGAATAGATTACAAAATAAATGTTTGGAAGTTAGTCAAGAAAAGGACTGCTGCTTACTATATTATCAAATTATAGTCTGTTGTAGGACACGAAAGGAGCATTTTCCTGTCCTACATTTGTTTCCCTGCTATGTGAAGAAAGTCGTCTTTAACTCAGCAGCTATTTCTTCTGAATCTGGCCACACAAGAAGTCGTTAAAAAGTCAGCTAGATAAATGAGATAGCTCATCTCTAAGCAACAGCTGTCAGCTGAAGACACTCTTAACAGGTAGGGCAGGCTGCTCTCCAGTTCCATCAGTTTGGCAGAAAGGTAACCAGCAGGCTCCATACTTTTAGAAGGCCTGCGTAGTGCCACAACTCTTCCATAGTGCTTAAGAGGAGCAGGAAGCCTGTGCAGGAAGAAACATGCATCTTTGGAAGGGGTAGGATATGCTAAGATTGTATATAGCCCTGACTTTTAAAGAGTCCAAGAAGTCTTGTCATCACAGGACATCCCTTGCTGTTTTGTGTGGAAGACCTACCACCTTCCCAGTGTCCCAATTCCTGCGTGACAAACTGCACTGAGAGCATACATTGTTAGCTTGCATTGACAGAAAATGGGACTTAAGTCACAGCCTATGATCTGTATATAATGGTTTCTCCTCCCATTCATGCTACAGTATCCATCCTGATCATGTCAGATATGAAGTCTTCTAACCACATTATAGTGAGGCAACATTTTTACCTCTGCCCTCACAGCCGAATGGCCTGCTGGCTCAAAGCTAAGACTGAAATCTCTTACTCCACGAGGAGGTAAATTGTTGCTGTCTTCACTCACCTAGCTCTGGTACTCTGCACGTGGATCTTTCTTAGCAATACACACCTTCGTTGTTCCTATAAACACTGAGTGGTGGTAGGAACATGCGATTTCACAAGGTTTGCCTTAAAATTATTTGTAATCCCTTCATGGGTCAAACCTCTTTCATGAGTCCTAACAGAACAGTAGCAACAAGGACTAAGTCCAAAGTAGAATCACAGGAAATATGGAAAAATTATGCTGAGAAGTGTCTCACAAGCAACATGATCAGACGAATACTGCTTACTGCTTTTCCATGCTGCAGTGTTATGTCAGACAGCATCGGCAAACAGCGGGTGAATCTAGTGAATTGTTGTTAGGATCTCAGTAAAGTCAGCATTTACATTTTTATTGTTAATTTTTTTTTCTTCTTAAGCACATACAGACCATAAACTGTCCTCTACAGACCTTGCCTCTGCCAGCCCAGAAAAAAACAGCTGAATTAAAGCTAAACAATGGGACTCTGTTGTCATCTATAAATAGTACTGGGAACAAATACCCTAGTGATGGTGAAGAGTTATTTAAACTAAAGGGCAGTTTTGTTATGAGATCAAGTGGCTGTAAACTGGGAATACATCTAGGTTAAAAATGAGAAGGCTTGAATAGAGTTCTTGAACTAGAACTCGTATCTCAGTAGCTAGGCAAAAAAGTCCTAGCTATTTGAAATTTAGAACTCACAGTTGAAAGGAATGCATCCTGTTTTCCCACAGAACAATTAGATTTATTTCAGTCCTATCATCATTTAGAGCTTACTAACCTTTGAGCAAGCCAGTGTGCTGCCCTAAACTCCATCTATGAACCAGTTATTTTATCTCTGCTGTTCTGAGACCTGAGGATATTCACAGTGCATTCCCTGACTAAATGAAGTCATAGTCATTGCAAGTCTAAAATATCAGAAATTGTATCTTTGGCCATTTCAGTGCATGAGCTGAGACATCTTCCAGGTGGAATGTATAGACTCATCTGAAGAGAAGAAATAGAGTATTTTGTTAGTATGAAAAATAGAGAACAAAACAAGTTATCAGTGCAATCGTACACATGCACTGAATGTAAAGCCTTATTCCATGAGGTTCTCCAGGCTTCAGTGACTGCTCTGGATTTTGTCCTGTCAGCATTCCTCCTGGAATTCTCCACTATTCTTTGTGGTCAAAAGTTCCTAATTGCAGGGAACAAGGGCACCACTTTATCTTACCTACTTCTTCAATAGTCACATAGCACTGAAGTTCATGTAACAGTGTTCTCTAGGATAGGTAATAGTGCTGTTAACTGAACATCATGAGTGGGCTAAACCTGAACAAAAGTCACAGTGGCTGACACAAAGTACCCCAGGAGTATTTTGATATTTAGGGAAGAGGGTAGAGCAAGCATAGTTTGGGAGTAGGTCCTTTACTGCATGATAGATTTCACCCTTTTCTTGTCTGCTAACATAATCGGTCCTTGCATCGCACTTACTTCCTTTCTTCACTACAAAGCATTATTGCAAAAAACCCATTAGCCTTATAAAAGTTATTTTACTCTTCACAACTTCTCCATACATTCTTCCCTCCTACAGCTGAAAGAAATCCCACAATGCCACATTAACGAGGCTGCCAAATGAGGTTTACTGCAAGAACCAGACTTTGCTGCAAGTAAAACAGCAGAGACTGGACTCCTCAAAAAAAAAAAAACCACAGAATTGAATTTAATTGTTCTCCCTGTGGACATCATTAAAGAGATATAATCACCTGCTGTGCTAGATTTCTAGGATGAAATCTCTGGTGCATATCAACTCACAGGTCTGTTAGGTTCTGTGTTGTTTAGGAAGTCACACTACTGCAATGTTTGCCTTGCTTTCATTGCTTGCAGTAGCCTTCAGCAGACCCCGTCCTTTCTGAAGCTGAAAACTCCAAGTTCCCCTCTGAAATGGGAGTTCCGGAAGAACTAGGAGCTGTAATATGTCCACTCAAAACAAAAGCCCACAAGCTTCCTGGTGGCAACTTAGTACTCAAGCAAAACTAGAATTTGCTTAGTACTGCCACCTGCTCTGTCAAAAGCATGGCTAATTTTAGAAGATCTAACTTAAATCTTGATTTCTTTGTACAGTCAGGAGCATTCTCCATGGATGACAGATACTAATTTTTAAACCCAAGTTCCCAACAGGCTTGCCATTGCCACAGAAACTTCATCACATCTCATCCCCTAGTTGGGTAAAAAAAATTTCTTACCCTAGACAGATTTAATGAAACAAAATAAACACTATACGAAAACTATGTTAGAAATACAGCCTTCCTTTCCCCTACCCACCATTTAATTCTGGTCAGTGTAAGCATCCACCATAACTGACAGTTGTTCCAACCCAGCAGGACCACACTCCCTACTAGCCATATTCTGACTGCAGCTCACTGACAACAGGCTCCATATCTCAGCAACAGAGCTAAGAGAATTAATAAGAGATAGGCGGTTTGGTTAAAGGGGAAGGCAGAATTTGCCTCCTTCCTTTTTCTTTTTGCTCTCTTAGGTTTAATATCTTTAATTTCAACCAAATTAGCAGTTGTCTCCCCATGTAAATTTTTCAGCTGTACAGCTTGTCAGTAGTACATTCTTCCTAATCAGTGCCAGCTCATAGAGCATCTTAACATTGATTACTTCACATCTACGTATTTGCTTTGCAGCTTTCATGGAAGAAATAGAACTAGTCTCAGCTTTATAACCAACTTTCAGTGCAACAGGAGTAGAGATCGGTGCTGTCAGTGACACAGGTACTAATATTCTAGCAACACTGCTGTACTTCTTCCATGGATCTCCAGCAACTGCTTTGATGTATTTCTTGAAGAAAGGATGTAGATAGATCTATTTATTCTCTTAGTGTCAAAGTGATGATTCTGTGGAAGAAAAATTCCACATAACTTTTGGCAAAGATCTACTTTGTTCTCTGACAACTCACATACATCCCCTGTACACATCTGGAACAGGATGCTGGCAAATCTACTTCATTTCAGATTGTTAATGATCAAGTTTCATCATATAAAAGGTCTTATATTTTGTCTCCATTTGGGAGATGTTTTTATAAGCAAAAGTTTTGCATAATGTGGAAATGTTGTGTCTCAGCCAGCTCCGATTATGGTTCTCACACTAAATATATCATAAGCATGTATTTTGGCAGGGGCAAAATTACTGTCTTCCAAGTATAAAGAAACCAGAATCCTGCTGGTTTGAGCTGTCCCAGCTCCACCTTCAATTCATTATCCTTACTTTTCAACTGTAAGATTTTTTTCTATTGCTTCGATTGCAGAAGTAAGTCTAAGTATACTTGAATCATGCATACCACTTTTTCCTACAGCTGTCTATCTAGAAAAAAATACATACTGAATCATGCATACCACTTTTTCCTACAGCTATCTAGAAAAAAATACATAAAGTACCCTGAAAAATTAAATATTTCAAACAGAGGTCTATGCTAAGGATACCCAGAATTTTAAGTACAGCCGTGACCAGAAGCAGTGACAGGAGGGAGGCACAACTGCTGGTAAGCTCACACTCTGTGACAACCTTCCTACCACTCCAAACTAGCTTGTTTGCTAGTAACATGTATTCCAAACAGGTGAACTGCTCCTCTAAGCCATAACAACCAACTAGCTATTTCATTGCCACAGCTTTTATGCAGGCCAACCAAAAATACTAATATAAAAGCTGGAAGGTAGAATAAGGGTGGAAGCAAGGACAGGTAGCCTGGGACGAATACAGATAAATTGTGTCTCTCAATAGGAAGAGGTTTTGTTTGATTACTTCAGAGGCTTTGAGCTTTTCTTCTTTATACCTTTCCCTGTTAGCTAACCTGTGAAACTGCCATGTAGATCTCAGGTTTATAAAAGCAGTGGTTTACCTCACCATCCTAGAGGATACCTTGTATATATCTTGCCCTTCTCTTTTCGGATACCTGAAGACCTTCTCCACACATTTACCCTCCTTATAGGACTGCTCTTTCAGGTCCATATAATCATGTTTAAAAGCAATTTGACTACAGAGAAGCACACCAGGAAGCCCATTTCCATATTTGCTGCTGATAAACTAGTCAGTAGAAGAGTTGGATTTTTCCATCTGAGTTATAGGTGTTCAATGTGCTTGCCTCCTCACCAGTTACTAGTCCATAGTAGAGATGCGCATGCTTGTTAACTCACTCTAAGCAGAGTCTCTAAGGTCAAACTCATTTCTGTGGGTACCTGCATATGGGGTGGCACAAGCAGGCCCCACTGTGGTTCTTAAAGTGTTTGTTCTAAAAAGACAGAAGAAATAACAGACATAAACAGACAGCATAGCTACTCCAAGAATCCAGTTGCACCTTTGACAACAGCTTGCTATTTAATCCTCCAGAAGACTGAAGTACTCAAGAACTCAAGATAAGCTGAGTCAGGAACAGCTTTAGTCATGGACACCACATGTATTACATAAAATACCTTTCACAAATTTGTTGAACAAGAAATGTAGTCTTACAGAATTCTCACATAGACATTTGGAGTACTACACCATAAAAAGCTTAAAATCCTTAATAACAGATAACTGTAGCAAAGCACCAGGGCTTGTGGGCATCAAAGAATAATCAAAATCCCAAATCATACTAATGATAAACCCTCCAAGCACCAAAGAAGTTATCACAGTGAGAAGCAGAGTTTGCTTTCCTAAGGGACAGTAAGGCAAGCAGTTCTTTACAAGCCTTGGATGAGAACCAGTACTTCCAAACAGCTAAAGCAGTGAAAGATAACAACTAACCTCAGACAGACACCACTGGCATACAGCACCATGCTGCTCCCAAGAACCTCACTGTCAGGAAGGAAGCTCTGGTCTGTGCAAGATTCTATTTTAACCAGCTCAAAAGCTGCACTAGCCAGAAACTTCCAGAGCACAGTCATAGCCTTAAGAAAAGAGGACTCTTCCTTCCACAGGTGGTACTAATACTCAGGAGAAGAGCTGCAGACCTGAGTGGCAGTCACTGCTGGCCTACAGCAACCCCAAGCAGCTAATTAGCATTGCTGTTCTCTGGACCCAGGAATCCTGCATCAGCTGTGATGCCCCCAGGTGCCTTCTATTCAAGACTCTTTTCCAGATCACCAGTAGTATACCAGTGGTGGATTCTGTTGCCCTCATGGTCCGGAACATCCCAAGTAGCTAGGGGCTACAGCAACGTAGCATGCAGCAGGCAACCTGGACTGAAAGCCTTGGTATCTCAGAAACAGTGCACACACACAATATGGAGACAGTACTGGAAAGGAAGTGAAAATGTGTAATAGAGAAGGATCAGCCTTTTAGTGAGGAGAGAGAGCGCTTCTCTGAACATTATCAAGAGTAGGTGCTGGAACAGAAATGGACTCAGTAATGTGGCAGGCCTAACAGTGGTATCCCGGCAAACACCCCATACGGAGTGGCACAGCTGACTATATTCACATTTGGTCGTAGTGATATGCCGAGTATCTGGCAAGTTCCATTTAAGAGACCTTTTGTTGAAGGGTATCGATTTGTGGAAAATCGGGCTTCCTGAAAGCAGGCATTCAAATATGAAACTTCCTGGAGTTGCCAGTGAACACATAAATAACAGATTTTGAAATGTGGAAGAATGAGCAACATTTAATTGCACAATTCCAGTTGTGAACAAGAAATGACATGAATTCCCAAGGCTCCTATTCCTACAGCATGTCCTGAGAAACATGGCATCAGTATATTGACCACATCCTTATTTTCTTTCAGAATTCAGAAGGCTTTTAGAAGTGGCTAAAGAGACTGCCAGAGATATGACATAAATAATGTCACTTTCCCAGTGACATTAATGGAAGTTGTGTCCAATCATACCATGTTTAACGTTTATTACCCAAAAAAAAGCAATGCATAAAAAGCATGGGGGTGTTCCTTGCTGCTGAGCCTGGCTGCAGAAAAGCTCTTTTACTTCATTCAGTTCATGTACCAATAGTGGCCACCACACCGTCTGTGTAGGAGTCAGAGACTTCTTTTGCTGAGAGCAGAGATGAGACATTAAACGTAGCATATTGTAACTGGTCTTTTGAAAAATAATGGTTACTTGAGCACAGGGCTGTGGGACCTGCTGACTGAAATAGAAGCTGGGTTTTAATGTGGCTACTGTCTGTTCAATTTTCAATGGTAAACCAAGCAGCATGAAGGACCGTGTATTTGTGCTAGTAAATAAGGGTTTCAAATGCAATTCTGATGAGGAGTGGAGTTCAACACAAGAGAAACTCTAGCCTCTTCCTTTGGCTTAGCAGAGGTACCTGGACCTAGTCAAGGTTTCTTTTTTGGTTTATTTGTGGTATGAATAACCTGAGGAGATGCCCTCAGCCTGCTAAATGTTCATCCAAATTCCATTTTAATCCAGTAACTCAGACTCACAGTATTGCTTTTGGAGTAATTTCTGATTTAAAACTGAACATCAAATATTCATTTTGAACTCCAAAATTTGACTGAAAACTTGTCCCAGTCTAGCATGATGATATCTGAGTCTTGTTTTCTGAGGAGTTCAACAGCTTCTGTGAGCTCTTCTATCTCCAAGAAACTTACAGATGTCACAGGCTGGGTACCCTAATGCAGCAGGTTTGGACTCTCTTTATGAGTGTTTGACATGGCTTCCTTTGGTGATGTCAGTATACAAAATGACTTGGACATCTGGAGTTGAAGCACGTCTAATTAGTTACAAAGGTGAGAGCAATTACTTGGCCCATTTTGCTACCTGTGAGATAAACCTTAAAGCAAAATAAATGTCAGCATCAAGAGAAGATCAACTTTGCTAAAATTTGTAGACTTTTTCCTCTAAGCCTGTTATCTGTAGGACTATCGACTTCTAAATTTTTTTCCTAAGTTGCGTTCTCCACTTCTTAGAAAATGTGCCACTGTATACCCAATTTAAAGACATTATCAAGTTTCCCTAAAAATACTGACAGGCCAGTTGTAGTACCCAGGATCTGATTGTGGACATATGGTTAGTAACGAGATTCTAATTAGATTTTGGTACTTTAGCCTGGTGTGAGAAGGGTCAGTCTGTTAATCGTGTTAGACTTTGAAGAGATTACAGGAGTGACTTTTTCCTCCTTACAGACTCTTCACTAAGAGCTGCCTCTCTTTAACTTGATTGTGACACTAAATGTAACTTGATAAATGCTGGTGCATTCTGCTGTATTAGCTATAAAATCACACACACAGATTTATTCATTTTGTAACCCCACAGCACAGAATTGCAATATGGAAAAGGGCACCCCACACATACTCCCACTAGAATAAACTCTTGGCACAATCACAAATGTCCAATTAAACAAGCACTGTGAATTCTAAGAGGATTTTTTCTCTCTGCATACTTCACTGACAGAGGTGAATTTGCATGGAAGACAGACTACCTCTAACTTCAGTCTCCCAGTAAGTTTTGTCTGACTTGCTACTCCTGTGTAGATCAGAAATAATGTCATTTCTACTGTCATTTTTGTTCTAACTTCATGCAAAATGAGGGCTTCAGGAAAATGAACATGACTCCTGGTATTAGAGGAAAGCTGAAGGGGAGGGGAAAGTGCGGGCGTATAAATCCATGGCCTCAAAGGGCATGTGGTCTAAAACCTACAACCTGGCATTCTCATCTCACATACCTGTCCTGCCTCCACCTCCTCTCCAACAAGTACTAGTCTTTACAGCCATGAGACATTTCAAGTAACAAGATCTGTTTTCAGTTTTCAACAGCAATGGCATTTATTGATGTACATTAAAAACTGGCATGTGCTTTAGATCGGAAACTGTACTTTGAATGAATCTCCCTGATTTTGCGTATAAGTTTACATCCACAGGGTTCAAGGAGCCTTCAGAGTGAAAGAGCTCTGTTACAGAAAGCATAACCCACTTTCTCCACAGCTGCCGGTCTGGGCTGCCATTGTACCTGAGGTACGGGCTATTCAGGAAGCCAGAAGGAATGCTGTGCAGGAATTTTTGTGCAGGAGACAGCAGAAGATGCAAACATCAGAATCAGTTTTAGCCATATTGGGATGTAGTCTGCTGCTTTTTAAGACAATGTTATGTACTCTCAGTATGCTTTCTTAAGATGTGTGGCTTGATTGTACAGGTGCTAAGGTAAAACACATCTCTTTTACCCAATTATTTGGATTTTCTGCCAGTTTCCATTCATTCCTGACATAACAGCTGTCAGAAAGTAGGTGAAGGGAGTGTTGTCCCCAAACACAAGGAGTAAATCATGCCTGTTTAAAAGGACTGAGGAAAAAAAATACATTATAGAAACCACGCACCACTCTGGGAACAATGCAAATGCTAAGCTTTGCTCACAGCAGAATCTTACATAGCTCGAGCTTTAGTGTGTGAGAAATAGGGCATGGGAGTTAAACTGCATCCACTTAAGAGACAGGCTGGAGTAAAGCTCATCCAGTTTTTATTTTGAGTATGTTCATTTTAGTTGGCTGGCCTGGCTAAGCATGTCAGTAAACTCTTTCGAGGCGGGAAATATCTCCAGAAATGCAAGCAAGTTGTTGGAAATGGTAATGAATAGAACCCAACCAAAAACACTTTCATGAAAACCAGAGATGAAGCCTCAAGACAAGAGTTGTGCTAGTTTGAAGTCCATAAACACTAAACAGAGGCATGCTTCACCCCAGCACAGTTGGCCTCTGAGGGAGCTAATTGTACTTGTCCTTGAAAGAGAAAAGAGCAGATAAGCCACAAAGAGTTATATTGTGGGAACAGCTTGTGTGGACTCTGGCGAAGGACATGAAAGGAACCAACTAAAAACACATTCAGTCCTGACAGCAGCCAGCTTATTTTGATGGGGACTATTTACATATTCAATTTAGATCTTGAATGTTTCTGTGGTGAATTTCATTCTTTTTTTTAAAGCCTCAGCAATTGATTCCTCCTTATTAACTGTTTTTTTTTAATCTAATGGAAAGCAAATAAAGGTATTTAATCATAGCTGTAAATTTAAAAGCAGAACAAAATTAATTGTTACATTTAGGAAATCCTTTCAGATGTGTAACAAGAAAACCCTCTGTATTCAGCTATATAAAGCAGGCAAGTTTGGCAAAGTACTACATTCATATGACTTGCTATCTTGTTACCTATATTAAGGCTTGAATTTAAAATTTATGCCTCTCAATTGTAAGCTGTAATTCTTAAAATCCTTACTGTTGCTTGCAGATTGAGAATGTGTCTTCTGTAGGAGTAGTAACTGCCTGACATTTGAAAGACCCAACCAAAAATGAACTCCCACAAGCAGATGATGAGAAACTGAGGAGCTATAATCAAGACTGGTTCCTAAGTTTCTTGACTTTGGGGTCTTAATTTCTTTTTTTGTTTCTACAAACTACTTTTTCATTCACATGCTCTGCTGGCTGCTGGTTTTGCCTCTTGTTGATGCACAATAGAATGGACTAAGTTGTCAGAGGGCCCACAGATCCTTAGCATTGGCATCATCACATACAACGTCATACACAATGGCTCAGTGTAAGTCACAGTCCAGTAGATACAGATACTCTTGTATTAAATTACATGGAAAACAGGATTTGTTGAGAGACGCTCACCTCAGCTCTTATGTTTCAGCTTGCTGAAGAGAAGAGCTTTTCAAAGGTATCACTTATTGAAACTTAAATGCCTGGGTTGGGCTGTAAAGAAGAACTTACCTTCACTCAGATTCACTGCCCTGACCTCCTGCAGAAGTGCCAGGGAAAGGCCAACCGCATCTTACAAAAATACGAAGCTGATGTTTCCCTTGAACCCTCCCACTAAGGGTGGGTTCACTCCCACTAAGGTGGCGC
>NW_010130484.1:21501-26154 GCF_000699245.1 Pterocles gutturalis | reverse complement strand
ATTTTTAAAAATTTTTGAATTATTATTATTTTTTTTAATTTCTTTTTTTTTTTTCATCTTGCTGAGTCCATGTTCCCAGTGTCACTGCCTTCGTCTTTAATCACCAGCAGATGCTAATTACCATCTTGCACATCTTCTCCCAGGAGCGTTCCCCCTTAAATAACTCTGGGCCGTTAAGTCACCCAAGATACAACAACAGCTGTGCAGTAAAATCTTGGTTTTTTTTTTTCTTTTTTTCCTCAGTTTTCAACAGCCTCCATGTCCAAGTGGATTTTTTTGCCTCTCCCAGTGCGACCCAGCAAAGCATCCGTCACCGAGCCGGTGTCCCCGGTTGGGTCCGGAAAAAATTGCGCAGTTCCTCCTCTTTGGAGGAATTTTGGGGAAGGGGATTTTCGCTGATCTCTTGGATGATTTTTTCCTGCTGGCTCGCTCGGATCCCAAAGCCAAGCAGCAAGGAAGTTCTCCTCCAGGGATGCTGCGGGATTTTCCCCAGGGCACGGGGTGAAGGCGCAGAAGATGCTCAGACAAAATCCCCTGATTCTCCCCCCAAAAGCCAGATTAACGACCGCTCCCCGTTTAATTCGTGAATATTTGCTAATAGAGGCTGTGAGAGTTCCGAACAATGGGATAAAACAGGGCGAGCTCGTCACATCAAACCAGTTTCATCCCCACATCCAGGAGGAGCCTGGTGGCTTCTTTGCAAACCATCAAGAAGGGGCAAAAAAATAAAAAAATAAAATTTAAAAAAAAAAGGTTTTCTGCCACATACACAGAACTTGGCATCGCGGCACCCGTACGCCGTGGTTCCCGAGCCATCGAGCGTCTCCTCCTCTCCCCCGTGGTTTGAGATCCTCTGGAAAATCACATTTTTTTCCCTCCGGGTTTGATGCTTTTTAATCCAGCCAACGATCCTCTTTTCATTTCCCAGTGGCCTTTGAATGATGTTTACCCCTCCTTCTCCTCTACCTCCATCCCTTCACTCGGATTCCCACCACAGCTAGGCTCTGAAACCCTGGAAAATCCTTGGGCTGGCTGGAATTTCCCATTTTACATCCAAAAAATAATGAATTAAACCAGAACCACAACAGCAAAGAGGAATTTTAAGCACGGTGAGGATGCTTCTTGCATCTCCATTGGGTTGACCAACACAAGGAGCAAATTGTGTTGATGCCACGTCAACAAATTCACCCTCTAATTTTTTTTGTGACCCAATTTATTCCAGATTTTAGCCCCAATCCCGCCCGAAGGGACACGACGGGGTCCGGGGGAGGGACACTTACTCCTTTGGGAGCGGGCGCAGCAGAAGGCGACGATGGTGGCCATCAACACCAGGAACGCCACGCCGGCCCCCACGGCCACGCCGATGATCACTGCCATGGGCACCGACTCTGCAAGAGGAAGAGGATGGAGCATGAAGGTGGGATGAAGGTCACCAAGAGGATTTTTTCCCCCCCCAAGGGACCCACCCTCAGCTATTGGAAAGCAGCTCGGTGATGAGCCCAGAGAGGGTTTTTTGGGGCCAAATGGAGCTTCTTCCCCGCTCCCTCGTCCCTGTAGGGGTGAGATTTGTGCAAGCCCTGACCTCTCTGTGCCTCAGTTTCCCCTGGGAGGAAGAGGAGGGAGCCAGAAGAGCGGGCTAACGAGTGCTCTGAGGATAAATGAGGATTTCCAAATGAATGAGGATCTCCAAAGGATGGAAAAGAAGATGGTGTTTGAATATTATTCATGAAAATATTATTTGAATATTATTCATGAAAATATTATTTTATTATGAAAAAGAAATGGCATTGGAGCAGGCTGGGAAAAAGGCTGGAAGCAGGATGGAGGAACGGAGACAGGCACCAAGACCTGGCAGGAAAGGATGGACGGATGAACTCAAGAGCCATCATTCCTAGTTTCTGCTGGTTTTATATCCCAATTTTCTGCCTTTTCCCTTGGTTTATGGACTCCGCCATCCTTCTCCGACCCCCTGAAGGTGCTCCAAGGACTGGGACAAGAGCGACGGTTTTCGGTGGCTTGGCCAGTGAAGCCAATTTATTGATTTACTGATTTATTTGCACTCGCAGGACACCGACCTGCGGGTACCACAAATTGCTTTTCTTGTCCGGAATGATGAACCTCATCCCCAAGACCCTCTCCCCAAAAGCAGCAGATATCTCTAGGTCCCCCAAAGGCTCCTGTTGGACCCCCAATGGGCCAAAAGTGGGGTGACCTCTGCCAGGATGGATGGCTAAGCACAGGGAGCGTGTCCTGACCGCTTTCCTGGACCTTTCCAAAATGTATTTTGGGCTGAATGGAGGAAAAAAATGGATGAAAAGGGGTGGTCCTCCTTCCTCCTCATCTGAGTGGATGGGGTCGGGAATGGTGCTGGACCTTGGGGACATGGGGACACATGGGTGGTCTAGAGGAGATGCCAAGCCCAGCAGCCTGATGGGTGATAAGAAAATAATTTCTCATTGTCTGCTGGTGTGGGGCAGGTGTGGACCATGAATTCCATCCCAGATTTCTAAGGGGCAACACAGCCTTACTGGTGGGACTGGGAGGAGTCGTAACTCCACCAGCATCTTCCCCGTGTAGTCAGCAAATTGTTATCAAACCCCATCTGGGACAGGGGAGTGGCAAAGCCACTTCATGTCACCCTTCAGCACCCAGTCCGTGGGTCCTGAGCCCTATTTTGGGAATTGTAGGATGCTAAAAAATTGCTGCTGGTTGAGTTGAGCCTCTTCTGCTCAGGCTTGACCTAAAAAACGGCTTTCATCTTCCCTGGAGCACAGGTAGAAGGTGCTGGAGCCAATTCCCGCTGCACCGAGGAGCTCAGCCCAAACCCAGCATCCTCCAGCACATCGGCAAGAAAAAATTAGGATTTTTCTCCTCTGGGGAGCCCGAAGTCACGGTGATTCCCCATCGTGGGATTTTTTTAATCTGTCCCAAGGGAATATGGAGCGAAAGGGTGAGGGGACAGGAGATTGGGGTCCTTGGGGGTGCTGCTGGCTCATTTTTTGCAGAACTCGGGAGAGAAGCAGGTAGTGATGGTGATGAAGATGATGGAGAAGCATGCAGGGACCGGGGTGGAAAAAAAGAGGTGACTGCAAAGGGACAGTGACACAAACCGGTGGCTGGGATGGTGAAGATCCTGGGAATTTGTCCTTCTCCCTCTTTTTTTTTTTATTTTTTTTATTTTTTTAAAGAGTATTTAGATGGTCCATTTTGCAGCACTTTAATCCTGTTGTCCCCCCCTGGGTGGCTGGGGAGCTGGGGCACAGAGAGGCTGCGGGGCTTTGCAGAGTGGGGCAGTGGCAGAGTGGAGACCGGACCGCTCCAGTTTCCCCAGTCTGTGTCCCAGTCACTGCCCTAAAACTCTCCTACACCCCTTCCTGCCCTGCCGGAAAGCTGCCGGTCCAGGAGGACAACTGTTTTCCTCGAATGTGGTTAATGGCTGGGGACAATTTCACGTTCGCTGTCAGGGCTCATGATTTCCATACCTGCTTGAATACCAGCTCCTGATTTCATTTCCGTACCTGTTTGAAAATAAAGCAAGTGTCCACAGCCTTGCACGGCCCAAGCGCACATGGCAAGCTTTTTTTTACAGCGCTCAGCCCTCTGCTCCAACCGCAAGGATGTCCCCATGAAGGGGATGTCCCCTGCCACCCTACAGCATCCTCAGCCGTCCTATAGCATCCTTGGCCACCCTACAGCATCCTCAGCCACCCTACAGCATCTTCTGTCACCCTACAGCATCCTCGGCCACCCTACAGCATCCTTGGCTGCCCTATAGCATCCTCAGCTGCCATATGGCGTCCCCAGCCACCCTATAGAATCAGCTACCCTAGAGCATCCTCAGCCACCCTAGAGCATCCTCAGCTGCCTTACAGCATCCTCAGCCACCCTATGGCGTCCCCAGCCACCCTATGGCATTCTGAGCTGCCCTAGAGCATCCTCAGACACCCTACAGCATCCTCAGCCGCCCTATGGCGTCCCCTGCCCAGGCAGGGATGTCCCCTTCGGGGATGCTCAGATCTCAGATGCGGAGCCGCCTGATGACTCGGATGCTGTGTCATCGGTTCTGACCCGGCTCAGCTGCCCAGCCACCCTCCGTGGGGACCGCTGAGTGTTCCCGCTGAACGTAGCAGCCGACCTGGAAAAAACCACTGGCTCTTTGTTTGCATTGGAAGAAGCCCAAGGCTAATTTTAAGGGGTTCATTTAGCTCTGATTTCATCTGGACGGCAGCCTCGCCTATAAATCACGGCTTAATGAGGACAATCCACCTGCCTGCCCTGGCATTTAATAAAACAGAAGAGAACTGGAGTCCCTCCAGGAGCTCAGCCATCACAAAAGCCATCTCCCTCCCTTCCTATTGAGAGCCCCGAGGGTGGAAATCCCCTGAGCCATCCCTGAGAGATGCTCGAGGTCCCTTCCAGGCTGGGTGGGTAAACCCAGATCTGCAAAATAGATGCTGGTGGCCAGGTTGGAGGGTTGCCACCAGCCCAGATGCCTTCATCCCACTCATTCCCATCACCGCAGAGCGGTTGGGCAGAGGGGTGGGGTTGGGTAGGACCAGCCGTTCCCGTTTCTCTAAGGCTACAGAAGATCCTCCATCACTTTGTGCTGCATGGAAGAGAGAAAGGGCTACAGGATTGGCCCCGTGCCCGCCG
>NW_010130484.1:21269-21474 GCF_000699245.1 Pterocles gutturalis | reverse complement strand
CAACGTGGGGGAAAACCGTACGGAGCAGAGACTTTTCAGGACTTGTCCCACCTCCTGCCAGGACTAGATACCCAAAGGATGCAATCCTACAGCTGGAGCATCTTTACCACCCTTCCTATTTTTTTTTTTTTTGACATCCCAAGAGCTTTTCTGAGCATCTCCCGCCTCTCACAGCATCTTCCAACCCAGCCAAACGCTAATTCCT
>NW_010130484.1:0-21249 GCF_000699245.1 Pterocles gutturalis | reverse complement strand
GCTCCCCGGCAACGCCCACCTTGCTCTTTGAGGCGGATTATCTCAGTGTCAGAACCAAAGCTGTTCCAGGCGGTGCAGTTGTAAATCGTTTGGAAATCAGCCCGGACGATGTTGCTGATGGTCAACGTGGAGATAACGCCTTCATCCGTGCTGACCGTCTCCACCGTGTAGCGCCCGGAGGTCCCCGACTCCAGGACGTTCTCCTTCCAGGACCAAGCCTGCCGAGCAAGAAGAGAAAGGTCATGTTTGCTCATTGTAGGGCTCCCAAAAGTGTCCCAGACACCCTCCGTGACCTGTTGAGGGTTGATGCTACTCACGATTCGGTCCGGCGGTGGGGTGCTGCGGATGAAACACTTGATCTGCCCTTTCTGGCCGTGCAAGGCATGCTGCGTCTGGGTGCTGGAGATGATGGGTGGCCCTGCAGGAGAGAAGGAGAAGGCTGTTGGCATCTCACATGGGTGGTGGGGCTAGAAGACCATGGAGGAACATCGTGTTGGCCATGCAATGTGGAAGAGCTGCAAGAGGAGTTGCTACGAGATGTCAACGTACTGCTGGGGACAACCCAAGGTGCTTCTTGAGCTCAGGTCTTGAGCCCAGGACTTAAGCCCAGGTCTTGAGCCCAGTTTTTGGGATAGTTGGAGTGGGAGAGCTTGCTGTGCTCGTCCTCTCTCCTATCAATCCATCCTTTGGGGAGTTGAGAAAATTTTCCCATTTTTTTCTCCCTCGAGATGATGTGTTTCCTTAAGAAGAGTCTCAGGGATTTGGGGTAAAGTGGGGAGAAACAGATTGGTTTGGGTATTCCTGAATGATTCTCATCCAAGTCGCCCATTTATGAACAAAAATGTACCAAAATGCACAATTCTTCACTCTATATATTCATATATAGCATTGCCTATAGAAATAATCCCGGTACCACCCTTCTGCACCAAACTTTCACACTCTCCAAACATTTCCCACCGTGCTACAGCCCTGTCTCTCCTTCCCTATGATGTTCCAAGGTGAGACACCCAGAAAAACAGCCAAGTGACGAACCCAAAGCCAACGGAAGCACAAGCGGTGATGGGATCTGTACGCCAGGACTAAATAAAAAAATTAAAATTTTAAAAAGCCATCTTCTTTCTATTTTGATGGTTGTATGTTACTTATAAATTCTGGAAGCTCTCCAAGACTGGGTGACGCTGGAGAAAAATGGCTTAATAATCATTAAAAGGATCATTTTCCCCCGGGAGAGTGGATTTTAAATGGCAGGAATTTCAACGGTTGCGGGTTTTTATTATTGCTTCAGGAGTTCAGAGTCGAAGGCTTATCATCGTGATAATAGCCTATGACTAAAAGACCATTTGTGAGACGAACATGCCCCGAATAATAGCGCAAAGTTGCAAGGCTCTTCACATCTAGGGCCAGCGTCTGATTCTCCACCGGGCTGTGGCTCCTTCTGAAAGCTGCCAATCTCCGGCTTGGCATTTCAGCACTAACATATCAGGCAGGAAAAAAAGGCTTTAAACAATGTTGCTATGGATATAAATGATGGAGCTATTGGTCGCCGTTATTTTTAGCCCGCCGGTGCCGATTTTATTTGCGCCATCCTGGTGGCTCGCACAAAAGAGAAATGCGGCTTGCTGACTTGGGAGCCTTGGAGGAACAAAAAGGATGGTCTCCACTTCTCCAGCCTGCTTGAGTCCAGCTCAGCCTTTCAAAAGGTTTGGTGGAAGAGTTGGGTTTAACTCCTTGCTTCCTGCAGAAGCTTTGGGTTGGCTCATGCTGCCAACCCTTGGTCCGTCCCAAGGTCCTCATGGGGTAGGGACACGCTTGGTGAAGACTTCAATGGGCTGTAGGCATGAGCTGAGGGGACACCACGATGTTCTCCTGACCAACCACTGTGGCAGATCAGCCCCTCCGGTGCTCCCAGCTCTCCGGCAGACTCGGTTGGTTTGTTGGGGTGAATCCCAGGTGAAATAAATCCTGAATTTTCCACCCGGTGTTGGCCAACCCTTCTAACAAACCTTTTTTTTTTGCTGAGTGAGATGGGCAGGGGTGGTGGTCCCTGCTCAGCAGGTCCTGCCAAGCCCAGATGATGCATCAGGCACGGTGGAGGTGATTTTGGGGTGCTTCTACTGAGGTGGGAGCTTCCACCAGGCTTATGTGCAGTCAGGAGCTTGGAGAAGCTTTGGCTCGGGCAGGGGCCGTAAATCCGCCTGCTGCTGCTGCTTTTTTATTATGGCACCAACAGTTTTTTTGCTTCCTTCTCGTCTCTGCTGCTCCAGCCCTGCCAAATGCTGCTCATTTGCATAATCCTCCTTCCCATTAACGAGTCTCTGAATCATATCTGCTTCTTTTCAGGCTGCTGGCCTTAAATTCTGGCGAGGGGATGGTCTGCCAACCACGGCGGGGAAGGCAACGAGACTCGACCTGAGATGCTCTCCTACCCCAGCATCATCCTGCCAAAATTTCTGACTGTTTTGAGAATGGATGGGTGGATGAAGGTCCATCAGTTGGGGTCCTGCTGCTTTCGGTGGGATGGCTCAGCCCAACTGAAGTCCGCGTGCACTGATCAGAATTTACGGAACAAGCCCAAACCAGACACTTCTCAACGTCTAATTTTACCGCGATGAATCCCAACCCATGGAGAAAAGCACCAAGACAATTGTATCACCCTCTGGATTTAAAATCACTCGAAAAGATGAAGTGTTCAACTTTCCATCTCCAATTACAGCAGAAAAGATTTTTCAGCAGAATTCATTAGCTGCATTAGACACACCGTGCCGTGCTCTGCAGAGCTGCTCCGGTCCTTGGGGGATGTTGGACCTTGGGATGCAGCTCTGGGGCTTGCCCACCTCGGTTCTCCTTGCTTGGAGAGCCAGGAGACACCTGAAATACCACTGCTTCACCAAAAATCAGCTTTTTTTTCTCCTGGTAGCAGCAAAAAAGCAGAAAGTGCCACCAAGAACAGCCAGTTCCCTGCATAAAAATACCCCAAAATGGTCGTTCAGTTAAAAAAATCAGCGATCCTGGCCTCTGCCCATGCGTCAGGGAGATAATTCCCCCTTTTTTACCATTTTTTTATCCTATTTTCTTCACTTTCCTGGTTCAGGATGAGCTTCACCCCATATTCCCAGGGGAAAAACCATTTACATTTGAGCCCACCTCAACCTGGAGGTGTTGGATGCTCCGTTGGCATAGGGTCCAACGCCAATGATGGCACATCCCAACGTCGTCACCTTGGGGTCGCATGTCCTGGTGCGATGGGTTGCTGCGGGCAGTCGTCTCCAAGGAGATGCTCAAAACTGAGCATCCAACCTCCTGGTTTTTATTTTCTCCCCCATCAGCTCTACAACGGCGTGAGCGGCAAAGCTCTCGAGCGCTTCGCTCCGCGTTCAAGGCGGTTGCGTGGCTGGTAGGTGTCGGGCAAGGAGCAGGTTCTTTGTTTGTGCTAATTTGTTGCTTTGTTTGCCACCAACTGGCTTAATTGTAATTAAAACCCAGCAGCCGGCGGGGAAGGAGCATGCAGGCGCCGAGGAGCTGAAGTCAAGGGAGTGGTTGGTTTTCAGTCCCCCGCTGCGTCGCCCTTGGCTTCGCTTTCTGGCATTATCCGCGTCGAAAATGAGCGCTTGCTGCTGCATGTGCTGCTTCCCTGCTTATTTTCTTCTCTTTGTGACAGCGAGCAGGGACTGAAGCCTGCCGGTTTGTCACCCAGGTGAGAAATATTGCAAAATTCCGCCTCTATTGATACCACTTGCAGCCCGCCTGCCTTTTCCCTTCCATATTTAGGCTGAAATTCATTATCGGCGGCTGTGGGGTCATCGTTAAAACTCCAGGAGCGCTTCCCAGCTCCCAGGCGTGGGTGAGGGTCTGGGTCACATCCTGACCCCCCGAGGAGCTGCGGAGGATTTATAAAGCACCGCTGCCTCTCGCAGGTATCCTCTGAGAGAGTGATTAGGCTGCCGGTCTCGGATCCCAGCTCAATTCCCAGCTCTCGGGCTGTACAACAGAGACAACAGCGCTCTCCGACCTTGCAAGGGTTTTTTTACAAGATAAATCTATTAAAGATTTAAAGACACCGGCTCCCGACTACTCAATAAACCCCTGTTGATAATAAGGAACCAAGCAGGTCATAGATAATGTTGGTTTTTTGGGTTTTTTTTGCTTTAACCCATGCATCTCCAAGAAAATGAATGCAAAATCCAATTTATTTGTATCGCCTGCCTTCCTCAATCCAACCGTGGGTGGGATTTGCTCTGAAAGCAAATATCCGAGGGGATAATTCGGCAACGTGAGCTGGCAGAGCAACAGGAACAAAAAAAAAAAAAGAGAGAGAGAATAGCAATAGGAAAGCGAGAGGTACCGTTGACGGTGAGCGTCACCTCCCGTTCCCCCGCACCGACCCGTGGGACCACGGCTCGGCACACGTATTTCCCGGCGTCTTCCTGGCGGACGGACTTCAGGGTCAGCTTGTTCTCGTTGCTCAAGACCTGGAAGAGAGGAAGGGGGTTGATCTGGGGGGGAGATGCCAAGTGGCACAAGAGACGTTGAGTTGCAAGCTCCATGGAAAATAGGAAACGAAGTGGATGAGCCCAAAAGTCTTACGTGGCATGGAAATATCACTTACTGCTGGTGACCAAGGACGAAATAAATGACGTGGTTTTTTTGGGGGGAATATAAGTCCTGTTCCTATTCATTTGAATTTTTACAACAAAGAGTAGCTTTGGAGCAATGGTGGAAACGCATCCCTGGGGCCAGCTCATCACCTCTCCTCCTCCCAGCACCCGCGTACTGGGTGAGCCTCTGGTTCCCAGTTGCCGATGCCTCTGGGAACTGGTGCTCAGGCAAAGCCCTGAGCGGTGGTTGGACATGGATCTGGATCTCCCTGTAGCATGAAGATGGGGGTTTCAGATCCTTTTAAAACCCTTTTAGCATCAATCACAAAAATATCCATGCAAACGCCTGTGCTGACTTGGCCTCACCCTCTCTTCGGTCTCTGATTTTCTGGGAAAATAGGAAAAAAAAAATCTTGCAGGAGCCCAACCTGGCTCTGAAAGCAGAGGGGCTGGAAAAAACCAGCCCTGATCCCACATCCCACCGCGACAGCGGGGTGCTGAGGGGCTTCACAAAGCTGCATCCCCTGCCAGCTCTGGGAGGATGGATGCGGCTCTGCTGACCAGCACGAGCATCTCTGCTGGGTTAAAACCAGCTGCAGGTCTAGCCTAAGCCCTGAGACGCTCCCAGCTGGCATGACTCGGCTAGAGGGAGCTAAATAAAAAGGGAGAAGGCTCCTTTCATCTACCCTGCACGCTCCAGTGGCTTTAAGAAAATGAAATAGCTGCCTACAGCGCGCAAGCATTGCCTATAACAATAATAACCACGAGAAACAACAACTGCAACGGCGGGATGGGAAACCACCCGGGGATTATCGACCCGCTGGGATTCCTCGGCTGATTCGAGCCATCAGCTCTCCCAAGTCTATAATTACTTCCCAGGAGATGGTCTTCGCTGAGGTCATTATGGCTTGGAAAAAATACTCCGGCAGTTAATGCCTCAATGTCTGCACCCCTCCGCGGTCCGTGCGTGGGGAAAGGAGGGGAGGAGAGCGACCCAGATCGTTCATCTCGCTCCCGTCGGAGTCCAGCCCTCTGATAGTACCCAGTCTTGAGCTGCGTAAATCAGTGTTGCCTCATCGACTGCAGAGTTTCACGTCTCAGCCCTCCTTTATCTTCTTACCGTGGCTTTGCTCAGCCCTCCTGTCTGCAACGAGGGCATCAGAGGATCTCCCCAGGCTGATGGAGCCATGACAATTGTTTGTAAAAGCTCCTTAGGCTTCTCAAGGACAAAAGGGATGTAGAGAAATCTGCTGGGGCAGATCCAGACTCTCAAACTCCCGCCCATAGTGGAGGGGAGTTGGGGTGAATGCATTAGGATGGGAGCTCACAGGTCTGGAGAACAGAAAGGACCATTCCAGAATGGACCACCCCAGAAAGGACCATCCCAGAAAGGACCATCCCAGAATAGACCATTCCAGAACGGACCACCCCAGAAAGGACCATTCCAGAATGGACAATCCCAGAGAGGACCACCCCAGAAAGGACCATCCCAGAATAGACCATTCCAGAACGGACCACCCCAGAAAGGACCATTCCAGAATGGACCATCCCAGAGAGGACCATCTCAAAATGGACCATCCCTGAAAGGACCATCCCAGAATAGACCATTCCAGAACGGACCACCCCAGAAAGGACCATTCCAGAATGGACCATCCCAGAGAGGACCATCTCAAAATGGACCATCCCTGAAAGGACCATCCCAGAGAGGACCATCCTAGAAGGAACCATCCCAGAAGGAACCATTCCAGAAAGGACCATCCCACATCTCCTGTGGGCATCTCATGCCCCGAATGTGCCGTTCCCCACCACCCGGGCAGCGATTCTTACCACGCCTGAGCCTCGCTTCATCCAGACGATGGTGAGAGATGGGTTCCCTGTCCAGGCACAGTTGAAGACTGCGTCTGAGCCCAGGTCAACGAGGAGGGACTGCGGTTCTGTTGCCATCCTGGGCCCAACTGCACGGAGGAGACCAGAGTTACTCCCAGGGATGGGTTGTGTCAACCAGAAACCCTCAAAACAAAGAGGTCACTGAGTCAGAGGAAGCAGTGGGGTGTCTCGACAGACCTATGGGTCCCCAAATAAAGAAGACCCTGAGAGAGGTGCCTGCTGCAACCCCAGAAGAACCAGCTCCCCAAGAACCAGCACCATGAGACAGAAGAACATCACGGGTCCCACCACCAGCAGATTTACAAAGCCAGAGCTGCAAGAGGGCCCAGCAAATCCTGGTCGCCCTGGGCACGTCAGATCTAGCTGTGTCCCCTTCCCGTTAATCTTCAGCAGATCTGCTGGCCCTGCTTAGCCCTGGGAAGTCAGTTTTAAGCTGATAGATCACTTACAGTAGACGTCCACGGTCCTGCTGATGTTTGTGCTGCCCAATGCATTGGTGACCTCGCAGGAGACGGGTTCGAAGAAGAAGGTGTGGTCCACGATGGTTTCATAGAAGTCACCGGATGCTTCCTTTATAACCTGGCCTTTTTTCGCCCACCTGGGGAAGAAGAAAGAGCCCTTGACTTTAGGAGGGACATGTCCTCAGCATCATCTGCTGCCCCAGGGATGCTGGGATCATAATTGCAGGTTTTGGAGAGGAGACATCAAAGTGTATGCACGTCCCTACTGAAACCTTCCCAAAATAACCTAAAATTGCTGTTTCCCTGGGAAAGCCCATTTCTCTGGAAATACACCTCCTTCCTTAGGATTGTGGGGCACGGGTGGAAGACCTCAAGTGATAGGAAGGATGGGACATGGAGAGTCTCCTCTGATGGGGAACCGTGGTGCCAGGACACAGCAGTCCTTTGCCAACCAACGCTGCTGGGTCCTTCCCACATCAAAACCACTAAAAACCTTTTCAGTTTTCCCTACTTTCACCCTTTTTTAATTTTTTTTTTTTTTTTTATTCCCAATCAAAGAGAACTTTATCCCTTTAAGGCACTTGAAATAACATTCCCCTGAAAAGCCAAGCTGGCATTTGCAACACTGCAACTTGCAAATTGTCTGGGAGAACAAGCTGTCAACTCAGCACTTGAATTAAGCCGCTGTTTGCCAAACAATGAGCAAATGTGACCTAATGGGGCACCATCTGGCAACCTGCCACTCTGGAGTGGGTGGGAAAAAAAAGAAGAGATGCTGTCGGGCGGCGTGAAACTCCAACTGCTCTTTGGGGGAAGGGAAAGAAAGCATAGGCAGCAGCCTGGAAAAAAAAAAAAAAGAAAAATAATAATCATCCTCCCAGAACAACTGACAAATTAAAGGGAAGAGGATTTCCCTGAGGACTGTTGTCTTGGGGCTTTCCTCTGGTTGTGCTGGATGGGTTGGGATGGTTGGATGCCATGGGGTGAGTGGGGTTGAAGATGCAGATGGTGGGAGCTGGGCTTGCCCCATCAATCCCTAGAGAGACAAGCCATGGAGACAGCTTCCCACACGGCATCGTTTTCGGGAAAGCTGTCCCTGTCAAGGCCAACAGCATCTGCTCATGGTCCTCCCATGGGTCTCCTGCTCCTCTGCTCGTCCCCACCGCTCCGTTATGTGTTCGCCAAAGGGAACCAAAGGCAACTGGAGGAACAGCGAATCGATATGGAGGATCTGTAGGCGTGCACGGCTTCCCCAAGAGCCTCCGTAGGACCAGAGCCAAACACCGGTCTACAGAAGGTTGGAAAACACGCTGACAGTGCTGCTAGAGCAAATTCCCCCAGCACTGGCTAACGGGAACCTAATTGAATCAGGCCAGCTGACCCGCATGGCTTCACCCGCCGTCTGACGACACGAGCGTTCTGAAAGAGATGTATGAGCGGTGCAGATGTGAGCTGATTTGTATGCGCTTATCTGCTCTCTCTTTTCATTTATCTTCGCACCTCTAACAGATGCTGACCGGCCACTTCATCTTCCCCCCCTCCTTCCCTTCCTCCCTGGACTCCTCTTTCAATAATTAATCAGGAGATGCTGCTTTTATTTCGAGGGCTGCACTTGGGGTGTTAATGAGGGAGGTTCCTCGGATGGAAAAACCAGCTCCACAGGTTGGAATGGTCAATGACGCTTGGGTGATGCTCTTCTCCTTCCAGAGGGAATTGCAAGCCAAGTGAGGCTGATCGCAGCATCACGCTTTGGGATCTCCCATCACAGAGAGCATCTGCAACAGTTTGTCCATTGGGGATGCCCCTCTTCACCGGGCAGGAGAGAGCCGGAGGGATCTGATGGAGCTCCGATATCTCATCCTTGAAGCTCTGGACAGGTTGTTGGGTGGAGAAACAACATGTCTTTGTTTCCTCCTCTTTGGTTTGATGGTCAAAAGCAACACCTGACAAAAGAAAACAAGTAGGAAGGAAGGTGGAAAGCTGGAGGGATGAGCACACTTCAGCTGGTGAACATGGAAATACCCTGTGCTTTGTGTCAGGGGTATTTCTGCTCCGTTCAGCTCCTTTTACAACTTTGTCCCCAGATTTCCAGCCTCTGAAGGGTCTTCTGCTCTTCAGGTTCTCAAGAGACTTGCCAGGTCCATCAAGCCGTTTCCTTCCAACAGCCAATGGGATGGAAGAATCAACCTATGGAAGAATCCAGCAATCCTCTCGTGCCTGGCACTTTCCTGGTTATTTTGCACAAAACCTGCTCTGCGAAGGCCAAGAAGAAGGTTCCAAGATGAGGACAAAAGTGAGTCGTGGCTTCCCTGGGTCATGTTGTCCTCCCAGCAGAGATAGGGAGGGCACCAGGGCTTGGAAATCAGATGAAGAAGTGTCCAGAGATGGGTTCAAGTGGGGTAGGCTTCAAGTAAGATCCTCCTGAACGTTGCAAAAGAAAGCAGAACAAAGGGCAAAGTTTCCAAGAGCTGGGTGACTTTGGAGTGCCTTGGGCAAACACGCACCAAGAGCCGTGGCGTGATGCTTTCTGGATTTGTTCAAAACCCATCACTTCCATAAAACCGGATTTCCGAGTGCTGATATGCGTCACAAACAGCGATTTTTTGTGCTTCAGCAGAGATCAAGGTTCTTGCTCCATTTTTCCAAGGCTTAACAGGGCTCAATCAATGTGGCTGAACAAGCAGTATAGATCTTTTATAATGTCAAATTGGTTTTTAATAACGACAGCTGATAACCCTCTTGTAAAGCTCCCCGTGATGTGCTCGTGGGCAGCCAAAGGCGAGTTACTCATGTTTTTACAAAGCCCATAACACGTCTCACTCACCTATTAACCTTTCAATAATTATTTTTAAGCAGAATCTGAATAAAACGTAGCCAAGAAGATGCAGAGGATGATCCAGCAGCCCCCAGTCCACCAGCTCCACCACTTTGGAGGGTATTTATCTCCCTCCAGGCTAAGTTTTATTTTTTTTGTTTCCTTCCCCGTATTTCTAACCTGAGTTTGTTCTTCTCTAACCTTGCTGGAGGGAGTGCCCAGTGCCTCCCAGTTCAGTATCTTTCAGAAATTGAATGGGCCTGGGTGATGGACAAAAACCAAATTTCCACCAGGAAACAGAGATTTCGATCCAAGTTTCAGAGGGGTTATTACAGACAGCAATGAAAAAACAGTGATTAAAGAATAATTAAAAAAAAAATCTACTGGGTCCTTTTAATGCTTAAAGACAAGAGGGAGGGGGGGACTTTTCTAAGGAGACGTTCTCCAGGGAAATAGCATTTTTCACTCCATCGATCGCTTCCTGGCTAAGAGTGCACACAAGCAAACAAGAACGGACAGTTTGGGATGTGTTGGCTCACAAGCCACGTTCAGTTTTCATACCTCAGCATTTCTTCCTTGCCCTGCTCTGCTTCCCAAAGGAAACCTGCTGCAAGCAAAATCTGCACAAGGTGTAAAAACCCAGCAGCTCCATCCCTTCACCCTGAGAACCCCATTTCTGGCTTCCAGGAGCCCACGAAGAGCTAACGGCGCTCACAATGAGAGTGTAGAACATCAGGATGCAGAAGAGCATCATCATCGGCGCACGTGCTGCCTGAGCTCGCCGTAACAAATAAATTCCTTTTGTAATTCTTCAACAAAACTCAAAAATACTCTTTGTTATAAAGCCCATCAGCCCATGGCTCTCTCCAGCATCTCCCAGCAGCACGCCAACAACCTGATGGCATCGCCAGCACCCAGCCCAGGGATGCTGGCGCTCTCCACACTCAATAATTCTCCATCAAGCACGACTTCAATCCATCCCGCAGGCTACGGGGATCCTCGCTAAGGAGGCTTTTTGTGGTTGCCAGCAGCGCGCGCTCCTTCAGCCAGACCTCGTGGCAGATCGGCTGCTCAGATGGCGCGGAAGCCAGGGAAGCCGGGTGTATCGTAATTTCTAATTAACAATGCGAAAAGAAAGCGAGTTGCTTGCCATATAAATTGTGTTTACTAAGGATGACTTAAAATAGATAAATATTTTCTTGGACGCGTTTTAATTGCTTAATAAAAGTAGCAAGAACACCCACAAATACCTTAAATAAATGCCTGGCTCAGGGAATGAATTAATTAACATTTCATTCTCGGGAAGGGCTATTAATCGCTACAAATTGTGCAGAGAATGGGTTTTGTTGCTTTATGGCCAACAGTTCCTTCGATTCCGAGTGCCATCATGTGGCAGTCCCCTCTCATCCTTCGACAAGAGCCACCCCACATCCCTCTGTCACCCCCAAAATCCCAGCATCCCGCATGGAAAGGAGTTGATGGAGCAGGATGGGGTTGGAGGTACAAGGGTAAGGACAAGAGATGGCTCGTGCCACCTTTGCCGAGCATCTCCCGTGAGTGACAGCCTTGTGAGAAATGATTGAGCGAGCGACAGGACCCGAGCGGTGTCATGCTACCCGCCCTGCGCAGCTCCAGCTGATGCATGGTGCAAATTATTTCTTTATTAAGAGTAAATTTCCCTAATGGTGATCTATGGGGTTATTCCTCTTCTCCTGCCTAATGAAGATGTGTGAGCCCTGTGCGATTCCGTGGCCACACGCCTGTGTCCTCCCTCCGTGCCGGCACAGTGGGTTCATTTATCAGCCAGTGCAGGCTCTAGGTAATCTCTTCGCCATCGAATTACATGGTTCGGTGTTCCAGTTTGGGGTTTAATCAAGTTCAAGAGGGCCCAGGGCATTCCCTAAAATGCTGAGCATACAGCAAAATGCTGAGCATCCTTCCCTGGTCCAGCAAAGGTGATGGAAGTGGTGGGGAACCACCAGTAGGCACATCCCACCCAAGCAATGGGATGCTGAAGGAAAGGCTTCCAAGCGTCCAGACCCTGTCCTGATGAACCTCCACCCAGTAACACCAGCCTCTGCCCAAACCTCTCTGTCCCCGACATGGGCGTCTTGGTTCCACCACAAAGCCCAGGAGATGCTACGCCTTGGAGCAGAGGTGCCAGCCTTGCTAGTCATAGAATGATGGAAAGGTTTGGGTTGGAAGGGACCTTGAAGATCATCTAGTTCCAACCCCTTCCACTAGACCAGGTTGCTCAAAGTCCCATCCAACCTGCCCAACCCAACCTCCAGGGATGGGGCATCCACAACTTCTGTAGACAACCTCTTCCAGTGCCTCACCACCTCACAATCAAATATTTCGTCCTAGTCCATTTTTTTTTCCCCATGCGGCTTCTCTTCAGAAACAAATAAACACTGAGAACGATTGCAACCTTTTCCCTAATGTCAAGAACTCCGACTCGAATCCCAGACAAGGACACGTTTGGTGTCTGCGCTACACCAGTTGCCGCTACTGGGGTTTGACTGTTTTGAAACACTCTGGGGTTTTGATGATAATAATAACACCTCGCTGTGCAGAAGAAACCTTGTGTTTGATTTCCTAGCTCATCTCTGCTTCGGCTTTTCCCCTCCTGCCAAGCCAGGAGACGGGCGATGAGCCTGATTGCTCATCAAACTGCAGGATTTAGGGAGGTGCACAGGTTTTGCATCTCCTCCTCGCCATCAGCAGGTCCCACGGGCAGGAAAAAAATAATCTTAGAGCTTCCCAAATCCCACCTGAAGATCCTGAACTGGAGTTGAGCTCTCTGGAGAGAGAGAAAGGAGCCTGGAGAAACCAGGGTGAGAAGGTTTTTCTCCCCCAGATGGCACAATTAAAGGCATGTACAAGCTGGGGTTCATTTTTTGGCGACAAAAAAATCAAAAGAGCCTTTTGTTTAGCACGGCGATCGGAACAAATTGGGCACAGAAGCAGAGAGGATGAAGTAAACAAAGCTGTTAACTTGTCAATGACTTGACGGATCAACCATCATAAATAGTTAAAGCCGGCTGATGAGCTGTTCGGATAATCAACGGCGTAACGCCACCCACCCGCAGCCCCAGGACTGGCCACAACCGGGGTTTGCAGCTGGAACTACAGCAGATCCAGCCAGGAATGTGCCGTGTGGTACTCTGTGTGCGCTAGAGATGGAAGGTGACCACCAACCCCGTGGGTGGCTTGGCTGGGGGACGGCGAGAAATAATACCTCCGTAAGTCCTTGGCCCTAGGTCATGGGATCATATGAATTTTTTTTTTTTCCCCAAGTTACCAAAGTTAAATTCCCAATTTTTCTAGGCACAGAGAAAGTTTAAAAACCTTCAGACAGGTCTCAAGAAGCAGGCTATGACAGCCAGCTGACAAAACCACTTATCCTGGGGAAATACTGGGGATGTGAGTCACCCGGAGTCCTGGATGAACCTGGAAGTGTCAACTCTCCCGAGGGGATTTCACCTCTGGCATTTAATTTCTCCTGCCTCCATCGTCTTGACTTATCCCACCGCACAATAGACATGACTAATAGCCCAACTATTATTTCTTGCACAGCTCAGATAATCCCATTTCATCACGTGGTTTGGGTTTCCTCAAATCATTTAAGGGGATTAAGCCTTTCTGGGGGTCTTCCTACCCCACTCCACCCCCCCAGCAGAATTTTTTTAGCCAGATTTATGGATGCTGGCATGTCAAAGTGCTAATTCTCCACTGTGTTTATCCTCCTGCTTAGCACAAAGTGAATCTGGGCTGTGAAACTCTTCAAAGGCGCCTTTCCCTCTACGACATCTCTTATTTTTCACCTAAAAAAATCACCCATGCTCATAGCTTTTCCAACTTTACACCTCATTGTGCAATTCTTTTGGGATTTTCAGGGGAAAAAAAAGTGATAAATGGAGACAGAGACCCCCAGCCCTTCCTTCCCCTGACAGCTGCTGTTGCCATCCCATCGTTCAGGCTCACTTTCCAATCTCTATCTGCCTGAATTTTGGCATGTCCTCAGGTTGGTGCAAGGCACAGCTCCTTCTCTGGCAGGTTCCTTGGCCAGTCCTGCCAGAACAGTCAATTATTCAGGGATGAACTGTGTCTAGATCAAACAAGTCAAGTTAGGATTATCAACAGAGGCAACTGCGCTCGGAGGCGTGCACCCCGGGTGAAGATGGGCTGAGTCCTAATTACGCAAGAATCTTCTTGCAGAAGACACCAAGGGCAGCGATTTCTGTGTCATCCAACATGGGCTCCCGCTAGCTGAACTGTGAGTCACTTGGCAATTCATAAGGAGGAATAAGAAATGACATACTGAGAAATGCATTCCCTTTGTGCTAACACAAATATACAGGTGAAGCAGAATAAGGTTGCAAGTTCACCAAAAGAGCTGTTCATCTTCTCAGTATGAAATTCATCCATCCATCCATCCATCCATCCATCAATACAACATGCATCCATCAATCCAACCATCCATCCATCAATTTATCCATCCAACCATCCATCCATCTGTCAATTCACCCTTCTTCCAACCAACCAACCAACCATCCAACAATCCATCCATCCATCCATCCATCCAGTCATCCATCCATCCATCCAAACATCCATCCATCTGTCAATTCATCCTTTCAACCAACCATACAATCATCCATCCATCCATCCAACCATCCAGACATCCATCCATCCCACCATCCAACCATCCATCCATCCGTCTGTCTATCCATCCCATCTTGAATCCCCTTATACCATCCTGGTAACACCATCGCTCTTCTCAACCACATTACGAGAAAATAATCCAACACGGTGGCATACTGCTACACCAGACTGACCCCTAAGAGCTTTGCAATTTCTGTATAAAACAGCAAGAAACATAATTTAAAAAAAAAACCCAACAAGTCTCCAAAAGTAAAAACCATTAAGTCCTTAATTACACACTTCAATAGCAAAGCCGAGCTGAGCAATAAGCATTGCTCGATGCTTTCCAGACAAATGTCCTTCTAATCCAGCGCCAACAGCTTGCGTTCTGCCTTCGCTTTAACATTTGCCAACAAATTCCACTGAGTTTGCATATGAACAGAAACTCAGGGATAATTTCAAAATGTGAAGTTAACAGCGTTACTCCATGATCTGATGCTGGATGGGATCAGAATCCCTTCTGCGTGTTTTTTGGGATGGGCTTTGCAAGGCTCAGTGGTGCCTACACCACCCAAGCCCACCAAGACGACTTCATGGCACGTCCTCACTGCATCTTCCAAAGTCATCCAAGGTCGCAGAGGAAAGGTTCTCCTGCCAGAAGCTCAGTGTGCGTACGGCAGGGTGAGCCCTCTGATCGCCCAAACCGGGGAAATCACCGGGACGTGTTCCTCAGGGGACCCAGCAGGTTTCTTTTGGGACGTCAGCATCCATTGGGTTTCTCATCCTCATGCAACGCGTGTTGGCCCACATTTTGTAGCTATCCTGACAGCTCTTTTAAGCAGAGGCAGCATGTTCAAGGATGCTGCTTGGGGATTTCGTCAAAAGAACAATAACCGATGCCGACTGCAATCGCCAATCACCGGAGATGGTGTCAAGGAGAGAAGTAGATGCCAACAGCTTTGTCCTCTGTTTAAACCCCCCTCTAGCCCCTGAAACTTGCAATAAAGGAGCGAAGAGGGGATCAAGAAGTGAAATTATTTAGCAAACCTGAAGGGCTGAGGTGGGTTCAACCCTTGTCCCTGTCCTGGGTCCTTCTCGAACCCCCCATCTCATCATTCCCACCTCACCCATCCCTGGCCACATTCCCCAGCCTCTGGCACAAAACCAGAAAAATCTCAAACAGAGCTGAAGGCCTCTTAAATCAACGTCTTTCCCAGCTCGGAAGCTGTAAGAGGATTCATTATTTATATCGCAGAAACACAAAAGCTTAGCATATTTTAAGCTGTCTGAAATGACTTCAAGGCAACTCATTTTTTTTTTTTTTTTTTTTTTTTTTTTTTTTTTTGACAAAACACATTGAGATGTCTCCGAATCAAGCGGCAGGAGGAAAACTCTCTTTTTTCTTCTGAAAGAGAAAATAAAATGGAGGGACTGAGGGGAGAGGAAGAAAAAAACCCCTGGGATCCAGCTTGGGATCACCAAGGAATGCCCGTCAGGGAATGCAGAACCCTTTGACAGATTCTTTCCTGGTGTCGCGTCGAGGTTATGGCAACAGGAGAAGGGAAGGAGGCATCTCTGGCACTTCACAAGGGAAAGCACACGCAGATAAACCCTTCAGAAGCAGCAGGAGAGGAGGTGCTGTGTGTCTTTTTTTATTTTTCCTCCTTCTCCCCCTTTTTACGTTTTCAATTTAGTCGCAGCATCTCTAATTTCCTTAGATCTGAAGCCACCTCTTGAGACTGGAAGGGAGCGATAGAGAAGAAAGATGAGGGGGGGGAAAGCCAGTAATCTTGTAAAAGTCAGTTTTGAAAAAATCAATTTTCTCATGTGACAAGATTTGCTTAAGGCTTTTTCGTTCTCTGAAATCAAGCCCATCATCCCGTGGGAACTCAGGAAGGAAGTGGCGAGTGCGGTTCGGAGTAACTCCGATTAAAGACTCCTAAATTACGTTTGAGAAGCTGCCACCTCTCCTCGCAAAGGCAGAGGAGATCCAGAGGAGCCAGCGATGCTCCTGGACCAACAAATTGGGAAAACACAACCCTCAGATCTCTCCAGACTCTACAGATGTTTAAGAAAAACATTGCCAGCTTTGCTTGGAAGCAAAACAGTCGCTAACGCCCAGAGATCTGGGTGCAAAGTTGGCTGGAAACAAGACGCTTTGGCGATGGGTTCATGCCAACGTTGGCCAACTGCCGTGAGCAAGAGCAAAGCCTTGAAGACCATTAATGCCTGTTGATAATGCCAACTCCTGCCCAACCATGGGGGATGGCCACAACCATGGTGCCAACCACACTTCCATGAGCCCTCCCAGAACACGCCAGCAAAATGCCTCTCCACTGGAGACATTCCATCCAACTCAGCCCTTTGGGCTGGTGGCTCCATCACTCATTCCATTTGGCACCTTTCATCATTTTGACCTTGTTTTTTTTCCCCTTTCCATCCAACAAATTCTCTCCCCTAATTAGTTCAAGCTGCCTCCCAACATCTCCCGCTTGTACCCATTACCCTGACAAGTTGGGGAACACGAAGACAAATCTCCCCATCGTTCCACCTCTGGGAGGCTCTTCCAGCCCCATCTTCCCCATCTCACCTGATCACGCCAGAGCCCCTCCTCGTCCAGTCTCGCTCCCCAGCTGCAGGGATATTTGTACCTTTACTTTATTTTTTTTTTAAGCCTGTCTTTCCCTTTCTGCTTGCCACCCAGCCACGCTCCACTCCCTGTCAGAGGGAGCAAGCAGATGGAGCCGATGCATCACGAAGAAGATCTGAAGAATTCATTTCCTTTTTTTTTTTTTTTTTTTCTTTCTTTCCCCAGCTTTCATTTTCACTTCAGAGCAAAGGTCCAGTTGTCTGTGAGGAAGCTACAAAGACAAACCCGGGCAGGAAAACCAGAGATAGTCAGGAAAAAATGTTACCGTGCCGATAACTTGAGACCTCTGTGTGCTTTGCATTCATTTCAACTCCCGCTTTAGCCACGTTTTGCTATGTCTATAAATTAGATTTATTCCGCTGCTGCTGTGAAATGCCTGCAGGCTCCTTCTCCGCTCTGGCTTTTCTCGCCTCCCTCGCTGAGTTGGGTTGCGGGAGGCAGCGGGAGAGGTGACAGCCCTGCCGAGGGACGGCATATGGACTCACAGCGTCCTGTCGCCGGACAGACGGCAGCCTCGGCCCTTGGAGGAGGAGGGAGCAGATGGGAGCAGGAGGGAAGGAAGGCAACGAAACCAAGGAGAACCTGCACACGGGTGTCAAGGAGCACTTTCTCCAAGCTGTACGGAAGAATGGAGCTGATCTTGGGGGGAGAAGGTCCTACGTGTGCCAAGAAATGGCTGCAAAACCACAGCGACCATTCCACCTAAAGATGCTTCCACCTGAGATGCCTGTTGCTTGGACCAAATATCTGTCAAGCTACTCTCCACATCATCTCTCTGCAGCCTCCCGGCCAGCTGGGATCTCAAAGATTCTACAGGATCATTGGGGGCTGCCCCATGGCCCCTTGCAGTCCTTGGTGGATATATCCAGGTATTTTTCCCCCAGGAGCATGACACTGAGCTTAACGGACATCAGGGAGCATGTCCATGCATCCCTGGACTTCACACCTTGTCTGTGGTGTGTTTCGAACCCTTGACGATCCTTTTAAAGTATTAATAGAGATGTGATTGTTATTAAATTTAATAAGAGCTTAATATTTCAGATCCCCCTTCCTTGGCAGAGACGGCTGGGGAGACAAAAATGTGCCAGCTGGGTAGTGGTCCCAGTGATCAGAAGCTCTGGGGGATGCAGGGAAAAAAAGCAGCCTACCAAATGCACCAACTCCCAGGAGATGTTTTTCAAAGCCATCTGAATTTCATATTAAAATTTATTCCGGTTTTATAGTGCCAGAATGGGGAAAACGGCCACTGCTGTGGCTTGGCTGCCGGCAGCGCCAGGCGTGCCCGTCAAATCGATCGTTTGCCACTTCTCTGTCCAAAGTTGCCAACAAAATGCATTGCGCTGAATCTCTGCATCGGCTTCCCAGCATCCAACAATCCCTTCTGGCCTTTATAGCCGACAGATCTGTGAACATATTCTGCAGCAGTGAAATGGAAGAGGCAGGGACAACTTTGGCACCATGGAAGAGCGATAAACTTCAATTATGCCATTTCCCTGGCTTTTCACCAGGACTAGAGATGGTGTGCACCATCCCGAAGTCCATCTGACCAAGTGAAGGAGCTGGAAGAGAGACATCTGCTCCCAGTGCCTGGGGTGACCTCTCTTTCTGCTCAGTTGTCCTGCTTGAGAGGGAAAACAATTCCCAAGACTTCCTTCCCCAAGACCTGAATTTCTCAGCTCTAGAGATGAAGCATGTGGCTTCATCATGGTCAACCAAAATAATACGCATCCATCTATCATCTGGGTGTTGACTCCCTTCCCTTGAATCCTGCTTGGGGCAGCCCTCTGGCCCAGGAGACCCCATCCCAACAGATCTGATCCCTGAGGAGTAGGGATGGAAATCCCCGGGTGCCACACACAAATCAGTGACTCGCTGACCTTCTCTTTGGGCTTCCTCCTCTTTGGGCTCCTTGGGATGGGGCTGGCTCTGCTCTCTGGCCTTGGGGATCTGTTTTGGAGAAGTTGGGTCTATGCGTTGAGCTCATGACTGATGGATGTCCTCCTAGCAGCCAGTTTGTCCAGCAATCACCTTTACTGGGGCAGTGATTCACCCCAGCCAAGCAAGGACTGGCCATCCTATTCCCTCCTCCATTCCCCATCCCTTTGATAAGACTCTCCCAATTTTGTACCGCTCCCGGCTTTGCTTCTCTTCCACCCAACGTCACCCATCTGTGCACGCTTTTATTTGCCGTGGAGCAAAGTGAAGCCACGAGGGAGCTGGTTGAAGCATCTGAGCAAACGTCGGTGCTGTTTCTAGCAGGATATGGGGCACGCGCTCTTGGAGAACTCGACTCCTCCATGGTAGCTTGAAGCGTTTCATGAATAAGTCTGGTCAGATGCCAGCAGGTCTCAGAAGTGCGCAGACAAGAGCCAAAGTACAAAGAGCAGCGATGCTCCGAGGAGTTTGAACTTCTCCTCTGGGGTTGTTAAAACAAAGTGTGGGAATGCATCTTCGTGGAATGAAAGCCTCTGACATGGTACGGCCAAAGCACAGCTGATGGGTATCATTTTTTCCTTCTCCTCTCAGAGCTCCTCAATATCAGGTGCAATTTTTCCATATCTACATAAACCCCAACAAACCCACCACTTTTACCCCCAAGACCAGCAGCCAAAATATTCACAGACCTGTCCTTGGCTGTGCCGTACAATTCTTGGGGACAGCAGATCTGTCTCCCACCAGGTGTGTTCGAGTCCCGCAGCCTTTAAAGAAAATCTCTTTAAGAAGCCGTTGAGTTGGGATAAGTATTTGATGAGTGCCAGCATACCATTGATTCAAAGATAAAACAATATTTACCAAACAAGAAGGTCTTTTCTACAGACCGGAGTGCAAGAAGTGAACAAACAAACGATGCCGCACACTGAGCCACGCCATGTCATCGGCGATGATGGTGGATCCAGGAGGATGCTGTGGCTCAAGCCCTGACCTTGCATCTTGAGCAAGGAGGATCTTCCCCAATATTTGGTCCAAGGAAGCTCCACCTTTGCCTTCAGCCCAACCGGGGCAGGTGGAACTTGCGTGGACCGTGCAAAACACCATCCCCCCTCTGCTGGAGGTGTAGCACCATCCCTTGGGTGTCCATCCATCAGTCCCACACCTTATTTTGGAAGCCCAGTGGTCCCCAGAACTGCGGCTGATGCCGGAGGGTGGCTCAAAATGTCCCCCGCTGTCATCACAAAGAACATTATTCGCAAAGGTCTCTGCTAGCCTTGGGGGCGAGATATCAACGCGCGAGAGGGAGATATATATATTATTGCCCTGCCTGTACCAACTCCCCATCGCTCTGCAAAAATAATCACCGTCAGAGGAGCCCAAAAGGCTGAGGGACTCTGCCTCTTGCAATATTAAACTTTCCCCATTTTCTTCTGCCACTTGAAAGAATTCTCTTTCTGACTGCGAGTGATAAATAATACCGGCGGAAAAAAAACACCCCACAGACACACAACAGACATCAAAAAGCTGCGAGAAGATTGGCAAATAGAGAGATCTGAAGTGAGCAAAGAGGACGCCTGGTTGGGAGTCAGTTCACGTCGCCCCGACTTCTGTTGCTTTCCATTAATTTTCCCCGCCGTCACAGCTGGCACAACAACAGCGACAGCTAATTACTCTCTCTCCCTTTCCCCTTTCTTGCCCATTCGCTTGCAGCAAAACAAAGTCAGTAAATTCCCAAATTCCCCCATCCTGGAATCGTCCACCGAGAGAGATGGGGAAGCGCATTATTAGAGGAAGACGAGGCCGCGCACAGATGCTCGCTGCCTGCTGCTGGAGCTGTTTGCTGCTCTGTGATGCAGGAGAGAGGAAGGGGCAGCATTCCCCCATCCTTGTTGGGACACCCAGGAGCATTTTTTGGGAACAGGGAACATGCTCTGAGACGGAGAAGGGATAAACCCAGTCCAGAAGTGGTGTAAGACCAGTCCAGATGGGGTGTATGACCCTACAGAAGGAATAAACCCAAGCCAGATGGGTGTAAGACCCCATAGAAGGGACAAACTCAAGCCAGATGAGGTGTAAGATCCTATAGAAGGGATAAACCCAGTCCTGATGGGGCATAAGATCCTATAGAAGGGATAAACCCAGTCCAGATGGGGTGTAGGACCCTATAGAAGGGATAAACCCAGTCCAGATGGGGCGTAAGATCCTATAGAAGGGATAAACCCAGTCCAGATGGGACGTAAGACCCGATGGAACCCATAGGATGTG
>NW_010130483.1:10460-39860 GCF_000699245.1 Pterocles gutturalis | reverse complement strand
GATACACAGTGCAACTGCTCCCCATCCAACGACCAAGGCCCAGCCTGTTTCCAGCTAACAGTCCTGGAGCAGAGAGAGTCCCACAACTGCCATCCCGGACAAGAGATAAGAGCCCGAGAGTCTGACAGTCTGAGAGCCCAAAAGAGAGCACTGAGAGAGAGAGAACTTCCAGACAGAGCCTCATCACATACTGGGCATGACATGCATAATATGGAATATACCAGTGGCCAGTTTGGGCCTCCATCCTAAACCTAAGGTCGAATGCTAAGCCAGTAATTGTGGACTGTGCTCCCTGCTAGCTTCTTGTGCACCTGCAGACACCGGTAAAGCATAAGAAGCTGAAAAAGTCCTTGACTGCCCGGGCAGCAACTATAAACATCAGCTACTGTGAAGAAAGTTAACTCTGTCCCAGCCAAAACCAGGACAGTCCTTCAGTGCAATATGGGGAATTACAAACTGAGTTGAATGGAGTTGTCATTATGCTGGATACAATAGGTATTAATAACATTGTTTGTTTTGCAGCAACATCAAGAGAACAGGATGCAGCATAAAGCACTCTTAAGATACCAGAAAAAGACCCCAAAGAATTTCTGCTCGGTGTGCTAAGTACTATGACAGGCAACTGCTCTGATACAAACTAACAGAGAGATTACTGCATTTCGTCAGTTCAGCATGAGTTGCCTATGACAGGATAAAGCATGTAGTACTAGTACAGGAAAGATGCAGGGAAGGTTGGGGATACTTATCACAGATTACTATGTGATCTGGGAAACTGATTACCAGAGAGAGGTTTTTTACTATCACCTCTATAACTTTTGAACATAAATGACAGAAAGAATTTTTCCAGCAGACTCATAACAGCTTCGACATCAAAATGGGATGACTAAGTTAAATACCAAAGAGAGACCAGAAAGCAGAAGAAATCCCACAAGGGAAAATACTGCTCTACCATAGTTTTCTTCCTTCATTAAAGCACCCATGAAAAATATCATTGCAGTTGCAGAATAGATTTGCACAGGTAAATAGGCGGAAAGAGTTACACAGCTAAATCAGGAGTTTGGAATGTGAGCTTAATGCATAACTCTTGTTAGAAACTGAATATTTTGTGCAGTCAAATTTAGATAATCAGTCCCCCAGGATTAAAGAGAAGTTCTCTAATTTGATCCCAGAGTAATGTGCTGGTATGTTACCATTCCTTCAGAGAGGAAAAGGACTAATTTATTTATTTTAGTGAAAGGGGGATAGGATTCTGAATATGTGTTTATTTGGGACTTTCTGGCTGGGCAGCAACCTAAATAGATGCAACTTTGTTATTATGATACTAACCTTAGCTTACTACTTATGGTCAAACCAAATGTTGTATTTGAAGAAGGAATTTGATTAAGGTCATTTTAGTGTAAACAGGACCAACTGTAATACTGCAGGACAGATCATTAAAAAATTAACTCCTGGTTATTATTTATATTTCAGGTGCTATTCAGAAGGCATTTCTTCAACTTTCATCTTGTCACTTCTCTTCATGCTATGTTTGGGACGTGATGCGATTTGTGAGGGTCATACTCATTTTCTAGAGTAAGCAGTTTACAATCTTTTTCATACCATTAGGGACTGAGAAGTATAATGGGAGACACAGCTCTGGCTTTTAATATTCATACTTATTTGTCTTACATTAATATTCAAGATAAATATCAAGATTTAGAAAGACACTATGCTAAGGACTACACAGAGGCTGCACAGAAAGAAATCCATCCTCAAATTGGAATTTACAGTCTAATTTCAGTTTGCCTCTTCTTAACTTTTGCAGTGCCACTACCTTGCAGGCATGAAGTACCATCAGCAAGACCCACATTGATCAGCTAAGTACCTCTTGAAGAAATTGTCACCTTTGCTAGAAGCGTCTGGGACGTGTTGGCGTTGCTGAGAGTGCCTTTAAAAGCAACAGCATTTTCCTCTCTGTTCCATGTTTGAAAAAGTCACTTAGACCAGGCAATTTCCTCTTTTGTTTGATGGACATCACAGCAGCTTAATTCTATTGAATCGGTTTCAAGATATATTTAAATCATTAAGTATCTCCTAGCTAAGCCTAATCCCTCATTTAACCTTCTGGAAAACTTTATTCCTAGCAAATATATGAGATACATTATTTCACTTGCTTTGCTCTGTGAAAATGTAAGCCTACGATCAGCTCACATGAGCAAGTACAGATCAGAAAGGTTTTTATTTTAAGAATTGTTTTCTTACAAATCTTCTGAAGAAAGTTATCATTTGTTGTCAAGTTTTCCTGGACAGGTTCTCATAATACAGGCTCATTCTGCCCCCAAAAATGTTTTGGAAAGAAACTGTAGTGAGGGTCAGATCCCCTCATTTTGTTACAGTCTACTTGTTTTTCCATCTCTGCTAATCTAGGGAAAATGCTGCCCAACTCATAGTGCAGTTCAGGAGCTCGTGTGCCAGATACTAATGCTCTAGGAATGTCCTCTCCTACCTGGTTCCCTGGCACAAGTTCCTCTCCTTTTCAGAAAAGAAACAAGGTTTGGTAGCTACTTCTAGTCCAGTCTTCATACAGAGAAGATGAGTGTTCCTATGTGAGACACCATAAAGCTACCAGGTGTCTAAATATTAGGAAATATTATGCTCCTCTGTGCTTGCAGCCACAGACAGTAAGACCTGAGCAAAATCATTGTAAGGATCTGGGCAGAGGCTGCTAGATACAGCAATGACTGTGAGATTATTTTATTAGCCTGAATACACATGAAGTCATTTGTTAGACTTTGTTAGACATTGTTTGTGTATGCAATCAGCAAATTATTCTCTTGCATAACTCTGTTGAGAGCAGATGCCATTCAGCTGCTTTATGATACTGAGCTTCTTGAATAAAACACTTGCTTTTGGGAGGGAGGGTAAAGAGGGGGTGGAAATGGCAACACACATCAGAATTTTGCTATCTTACTTAACACAACTTTAATTTCTGTGTGTCTACATAGAAAGCAGACACAGAAAATAAACTTAATGTCCTTTAAATCCAGAAATCAAATCTTGGCCTCTCAAATACAAATTTTTTACTCTCTTAACATATCTTTCATCATAGCTAAAGACTTATCATAGATGGAGAAGAAAATGGACCAAAGGCTGTAAATTTCATTGATAAACCAAACAGCCTTCTGATTTGATTTTCTCTCTGACCATAGCTAACCCATGTTTAAGGAAATAGCATAAGAAATAAGGATAAATATAAGGTGGTCCTTCTTCAACTGTTGTCTCCATCCTGAGAAAGCAGTGCCTTGAAGTTATCAATAAATAAAGGCAGTGTCCAAATCATTGTGTTTAATGATCACTGATGGACCTAGTATAGATAAATTTGTCTAATCTTCTAACCTCTTGCAATTGTAGCCTCTAACTTAATTTACACTATGTAAAACAGCTCTGCATTTCATTTGTTTTAAATCTGCTGCTAATAATTTCATTGCTAGCGAATTACTCAAAAGTCATTGTATTAAATAAGCATTTATACAGTGGTGAAACAGTGCTGTTCTGCTTCTTCTCTGAGGTTTTACAACTCTTGTTCCTCTTGTATTAATTTCCAACATTCTGGGGCCTATGACCTCAGTCCTCAGCTGCCCTACAAACACATTGTAGAAACCTGGGCAAATAAATGAACAAAACTTCGTTACGATGGATCCACTAGTGTCACAAGAACTAATCTGGAATAAGTCTTTACTCTGTATAGAAGAGTTTATGAAGGGTCACTAGTAAACCATGAATTAGATCAGAGGGTTGGATTTTCAAAAAGCTGTTTATTATTCTGAGCAAGTATTTTATTTGTATTGTAATCTACAGGGATCTCAGAGATTGGACAGTCGATCTACTAAGTCTGCTTTTGTATGGCTCCTATTGCATAGTTCTCATTATGTCTGGTGTCCTGGTTCAACACAATAACATGCATGGTCATGTATCTAGATCGATCTCTTTTTGGAAAGAAAAAAAAATGGGTTTCTAAAGTTTATCTTGTGTCTGAATTACTGGTTGTATATTCTTTAAAGTCTATCATACTTTTGGAAGATTTTTCTTCTTGTATTTTTCATGCAGAATTTCAGAACTAACTTGGAAAGATTATGCAAGACCTGTCATTAAGTTCACAATATGAAAATAAAGCAATTTGTTTGCTTGATTGATGGCCGCAGTGCTCTCCCAAGATGTGACTAATGCAAACTAAAGAGCAGTGGAGGGAGGTCATCAGAGCTTGTATTGATTTCCTCCAAATTTTGGATAATAAATTACCAATCTTCTCTACTTCCACTTGAAAATTTTAATTTAAATAATGAGAATCAAGCAGTCAATCATTTCCTTCCTTAGAGCTGAGGTCATTTTGCATTGATGCTTCAGATGGAATAGAAACCATAAAGCTGCTTTGTGTTATTCACCCTGTTAGTAACATTAAGACAGGGATATTATAGCGAATGTAAATGAGGAAGTGATATGCCACATAGAAGGTTTTTGAATGGTTTTGCTGCTGTCTGACAGATGAAGAAATTGGGGAGAGATAAATGCAGTTCATCTTTTCATGAAAGAGTAAGATGTGGGAAGCAATATGTATGCATGTGAGAGAGAGGGAAGATGACAGGCATACTATGTGTGTGTTGGCTTTGCTAAAATACTACTGTGAAAGCATAAGCAATGCTGCCTTTGTTTCCGAACTCTGATTTGGACTAGAAGAGTCTGGAAAGAATTAATGTATTGTGAGGCCAAATTCACCGAAGTTTTATGAAAGCTGAATTTCACTTTGCTGAGTACCGTACCTGCTTTTGAAAGCTAAAACTTTTACATGAAGAAAAAAAAAAAAAAAAAAAAAAAAAAACCGTTCCTGCTTTTTAAAAAATAAAATTTTTAAAAAAAAAAAAAAAAAAAAAAAAAAAAAAAAAAAGACAGCCTTGTATCCATTTATAAGAGTGTCTCCAGGACACAGAAGTTATAAAACTAAGTCTAAGTGATAATCTTTCTCTGTGTCATTTTCAAAGTTGATATATTTTCATAATCTCCTTTGGTCTGAGGATGTGCACGTCCTTGAAATTTATTTTGTTGTGGGAGCCTGCCACTTTCAAGTTGCCAGTTGCAACTCCACATAATGCTCATGCTCAAGCATGGATGCTCTTATTAGCCTCAGTCTACTTACAAACTGTTTTCCTTATTAGTCCATTCAAAGCAACTTGAACAGGCTGCTGGAGGATGTCCTACAGCAAAACCACTAATATCCTTTGATGCACTGGTGGTTTATTTCCTGTGACTCTCTCCTCCCATGATTTGCATTGACTGCATCCTAACAAAATTCCTGACTTTCTGGTCTCCTTCCTAGTAAGTCAAGGACTAATTAATCAAATACTGATTTTAATTAGAAACATTTTCTCATTAATTTGAAAGATGATTGAAAGAGCTTTAACTCAAGCATCACCTTCTATTCTTCCAAATAAAACTGTGTGGCAAAACTCCCGTTTCAAAAAAAGTGTCATGTTAAACTCACAGATATACTAATGTAGAAAGAAACAAAAAACTTCAAGAGCAGTATTTTTGTGATACATCACCAAATCAACAGGAATGCATTAAACCTGCAAATTCAAGAGCATTCAAACATACGACCACTTTGACACCACTCACAGTCATGCAAAGTGCAAAATAACCTTAGAGTTGTTACACTATGCTACTAGATGCTGAGCATTTAAAAAAATCCCTGCATGATGAAGGGGATTAGTCTGACACTCATGGAATGTCTAGGTTTTGTTTCATTTTTAATCAGAAGTTTAAGAAAATTTGTTGTGCAGCTCCCTGATCTCTAATCTAGGTAAAGGCTCTTGCTAGCACAGAGTCAGAGCTGATTGTCATTGCATGTGAAGCATCCACAAAGCGTTTAAGGACTGGCAGTGAAAATGTCAATAATTCCCTCTCCCCACAAAGAAAATGCATTAAAGACAATCTGCAGGGAAGGAAATTTCAGGTTTCCTTGTAACAAACAAGCAAAATCCAAAACACCAGCAGCAAGTCTATTCAACTTCAGAAAATGTTGAACTAGGTCACTGAGGTCAAAACATAAGACCCATGTTTAGATCATTGTTAAAATCAGACCAATTTGTTTAGATACTGAGTAGCCACCATTTTTTCTTGTCTTCCTGCAATACCAGGCAGAACCTTAGATGTCTGGATCGCTGAACATCATCCCACATTTTAAAGTGATGATTTACAAAATACCTACAAATATTGAGCAGAGGACAGCAGACTCCCTCTGACCTCCCATGAGACTTGCATTTAAGTTTTAGGGCCTACATGTGTTGAACTTCAACACCTGAAAATATTACCCCTGTGATCCACATAGATGTTGAATTACAATTGTAAACAGCTACTCTTCAAAAAAAAAAAAAAAATCCAGCTTGAAAACCTGTTTAAAAAATTGTTTTAGTGCAAACTTTCAATGCTCTCACAAAGCTTTTTGAGTGTATGCAGATCATCAGCATAATTGAAGGAGCTAATTGGAGTTTTGATATATGAGGATATGTATTTGGTAGAACAGATGTTAAGAGCCTTATTTTATAATATGTTTAATTTACTACATGGCACTGAGTTTGTCTTAAACCTGAGTTTTCTTTTTGTGCTCAAGAGTATATTCCAAGAGCAGAACCTGTTTGTTGAATATGTCCCAGTTCTTAAAACCTATATCCTTCTGTAACTGAAAGATAAAGGTATCTGGAATAATGGACGTGGTTGGACTACAATAAATGCAACAAGGTGGTGGTGTTTTGGGTTTTGTTTTTTCCCCCTTCAATGGTCATAAATCAAAATTTGTTCCAGCACTTGGAATATTCAGGCATAACAGAGCAATGACATAATTTTGAGAGCAGACTGAATACTATGGATTAAAATAAGAAACTACAAAAGCTTTCGATAACACAATTTCACCTTCCAATTAGGTCTTAGAACTGCATAATTCTTCTGATTACTGGACTCAAATTAAAGGACATTAAAAAAAAATCTTTATTATCTTCTCTGCATGGCTGGCTGTTTTCTAGTCAAGCGTGCTGACTGCAGCATAAAGCCACACTTCTTTATTAAAGTGTCAAATGCTATTCTTTCCTAAATTTCCCTGAACACCAAAGAAGGTTTCAGAAGAAATACCTGACCATCAGATGGATTTCTAACCATTAAATAAGCAAATTGATAGAATAAAACAGGGAGGTGAAGAGGGCTACTGTACTGCATTGCAGTTTTATTTTCTTGTTCTACAACTGCAGATTATTCAGTGGTCATAAAATAGCATCCACAGACAAAAGGGCAGCAATTCCATATAATGGGTATTTATTGAAATAATAAAATTATCTGAACCAAAAGCAATATTATTGTTAAAATGAGACAATACACAGTTCTATAGCTCCATAACTTTGTGTGGTACTTTGCCAAGCCTAAAAGAGAACAGACACCTATTCTACAATCTGAATGCAATGAAACATGATGAAATTCAAAACAAAACATAAGTGAAAATTAAAATTCTAGATTAAAAAAAAAAAGAATGAGTGAAATCACAATTTCATTAACATTCATATAAAAACCTCCCACCACAGTAAGTGAGGCCAGGATATTTGCCTTCGTAAACCGCAAATAGTTTTTCTGTTGTTTGTCTGATTTTAAAATGCATTTTCCTGACCTAATACAAGAGAGAAGACAGAACCATGCAGGAAAGATCCAGTAGAAGGAACTGTATGCTACAGAGTATCTTGACTATAGAGGCTATGGTGTGTCCAGTGAATCCTTTCCATGAAAGGAGAAAAGATCTGTCACTCAAGTCAGATTGCAAAGCTATCCCCATGACACAAGAGGGGCACGGAGAAGACCATGGAGAAAGGAGAAGTCACGCAGGTTCCTTTTAATTGCGATGTGAATGCACAAAGGTACAAGAGAAAAGAAAGGAATGTCTTTTGACCTAAACTCTGACAATTTACTCCAGAAAATTTATTTTTATTTCAGAAAGTATACCATTGTGTATTACAACAGTGCTTCAGGGATAAGCATGTGCTTCCAGTGTAGCTGGACCACAATGCCTTTGCATCAGCCAGGGCGGTAATGGTAAAATACCATGGGACATAGGTGAAGAATCAGCCCCATAAATTTGAGTGCAGAAGGATTAACCAGATTTCTCCACTGACATTTTCTGCCAAAAATTTATAGATGAAGAATAATAAAATGCATATTTGAGGGATCTCAATTTTTTTAAGGAATGCAGAAATCTTCTGTTGAAAAAACCCATCTCCCATCAATGAAAAGCTAATACACCAGAAAACTGCCCAACCAGTTAGAATTTAATTTTCCTTTCCTATAAATTGCAGTATCCCCAGTGCTCACAAACCAATTAAAATAGAAAAAAAAAAAAAAAGAAGAAAAAAACCCAGAGCTGTCAGAAGTCTCTCTTCTTTTCAGAAGTCATGATAGAACAAAATAGATTCATTAGCATTCATATTTTGCTTAACTAAAGTGATAATGGACCATCTAGCTTGTCAATCTGGTGTACACCAACATTTTTCCACTGACTGCCTCAAACTAATTTATGCTAACTGAGAATGGAGCTCAATGCATCTCATCATTATACACTGTGCCATTCAATTCAAAGATAAATACACACATTTTTATCTCTGAGTAGGATAAATCTGGAATAAGCCTTCTGAAATTAATTGGGGTTACTGCAGTCTTACTCTGATGTCGCTCAGATCTGTGTGTGGTCTAGAATAAATATAGAATATTTGCACAATAGTAAATGGATCCTACTGCAGGAAGGGTTTCAGATACTTGTGAGCAGGATGGCAGTTCATCATCTGAAAGAGAGATTAAGCAATCACCACCTAAGAAGTGGGGCCATTGTTTGGCCATGTACGTATATTGAGTTGTCCCTGCAGAGGGGTGACTGTTGGGTGAGTGTGGGTCTCCATGGTTTTCATTGTGTTCTAGGATGATAAGGTTGACTTTGAATCAGCATCTCAGCCCTCCTAGAAAAGTCACAATTGCAAGTTCTAGACCTTGAATTTATGAAAGTGAAAAATGCAGTTATCCCAATGTTACACATTAGTCCACAGTGGGCTGCATTCTTCACTTGTAGAGCACCACCAACAGCAAAAGCTTTTAAATGCACAGAATTAAAGCTTTAGTATGAATTAAAAGAAACCAGAACAGCTGATTAGGAATATGGAAAAAATGTTAATAATGCAGTATATATTCTGTGTAAATGTTGGAGTAGCTGTTTCCCTCTTCCTATTCTATTTAGCTGACTATTACATAGAATTCAGTGAATAGTCCTGTCAGGAGGAGTCTCTCTTGATATTTAGGGGATTTCATGTGCATGACTTTATATGTGGAGTCTGCTTAGCAATACATGATATACCAGAGGAAGACACAAATGACATGCAGTCGGGACCAGTACATGTTCCATTGCTGCTGATGGAATTTTGATTGTTCCCTTTCGTGAGGCTGACAATTTTAATAAAACAGATGAAATCCCGGAGTGAATCTACCTTTAACATTCAAAATAACTGACACTGCAGGAAGTGTAATATGCAGTTAGGAAGAAAATTAACTGTGTTGCATATAGTATATCTATCATGCGCAAGCAGTATAACAACTTTGGATAATCACACCTGCTTTTTTCATTTAGCTAAAAATAAATACTGAAAACACAAGGTAATCATCCATACCATGAAAAAAAAATATTCTTTGCATCTTAAATCCTACTGACATCCATCTAATTATCAAGATGCTCTTGAGCAAGTCTCCCCACTAAGGGATGAAAGACAGAAGACTTTCACTTCACCAAAAGACAAAGTCATTATGGGAAGGATACTTTTTGATGGCTTCCCTATGTCTAAGCAAGCCTGGCTTGCTAGGAGATACACAAATAATTTCTGTCTGATACAATCCTAACATAAAATCATTCTACTAGCTATAGAATTCTTCTGAGACACTAGTGCACGCTAGACTATCTATGCACACTAGCACTTCTGCTTCCCCACTATATAATTGCTTATATGTCCATGAGACACATTTACTCCTATCAACCCCACAGGGCCCTGTGCGCTCAGTGTTGACCCATGAAAAAACATGTATACCCCTGATATACAATATCCATCCTTTAACTGAACTGACACAAGGAATTATGTAGTTGCCTCAACACAGTAACACCAGGAACACTGGGTTTGGGGAACATTATTTGCGTTCCTAAATTTGTCAGTTATTGTGCCTCACTTTCCAGTCTAAATATAATAACTTCTGGCATTCACTTTCACGTACTGAGAAAACAGGAAAATATATTTTTTCAGTCAGTTATTACCAAACTAATATATTGGAAAACATTGGTTGCATGTAATGAAAAACTAACTAGAAACAACGCACACACCTCAAAAACCCCAAGAATTACATTCTAGAGAAAGCACCAGTGTATCTTGCAGAAAACTGGCAGTTCCTCGGACAGAGGATTAATTGATTTAATGAATATCTTATGTATAAATGAAGAGTTCACTGTAACATCTGATAAAAACAGACAAAGACTTCATAGTGAACTAAGATTAGAATTACAGGTTACCCTGGTTACAGCTACTGATGAATTTCGAAAGCAGCTAGAATTGGCTTGAATCATTCATTCTATGCATTAGCTAGCATGTGAAAGGAAAAAGCTTGACAATGAGTTATCACTTGGGAAGGCAATTTTGATCTTAACTGCTGTTTCACTAAATGTAAACAATTTTTTAATTAGTTTTTTTCAATTACTTCAGGTTGTCCTATTATTGATAGTACCCCAATTGTTTTTTGCAAATAAGCAGAGCCTTTGCTAAATAAGTTATAGAAGACTTTGTAATTAATTTTGGTGTGATCTCCTCTTCTTGATAAATCCCCTGGGAAATTAACTCAGGTAGATACTAACACGATTATTTCTATTAAGCTCTCTCTAATCTTCTACAGGTAAGTTTACTTTGATAAAATATATGGTCTTGGAAGATTTCACAAAGCTGGATTTCAACTAGCCATTCAAAAATTCAATGAAATACTACAAAAAACCTGCTAAAATAACTTATTAATTATTATACTTAAGTAATTGTGAGAGAATTTAGTAATTGTACAGTTAGTTATAAGAGATCAGACAGATGGCAACAGTGGCTTTCCTAGCACCCTGAGCACAAAAGTGGCCTTACAAGAAGACAGAAAAAAAGCTTTGTTCTTGTCTCTTTAGAACAGGCAGCATTGTGTCATTATAAGAGGGAATAAGTCAGCAAGATGGAACATTTTTTGAGAAATTTTCTTACAGTATAACAATAAACTAATTAAAGATCAGAAAAAATGTCTTATCAGGTGGTCCTGTATTCAGGACAATGCCTACCAGTGTAACTAGTTAAGTGCTGACTTTCTATACATATTAATGTTTTTCAGAAAGAAAAATTTCTCTACACAATTGAGGGACTTATCTTGGAAGGTAGTTATATGTAAAATTCCCAGGTCATCACATACGTGTGGAAATTATTCTCCTTAAATATCCATATTGTTGTTTCTTTCGATGAATTGTACATACCTGTCAAAATTATCTCGTGTCAAAGGCAATATGCAGCGGAACAATGTTATTGATGCCATTTGACCCTATCCTGCAATACTCTTGCAATTCCTAATAAAATTGTAGTATCAGGAGATGAAAAAAGCATTGACAAATCAAATTTAAAAGTCTAGAATACAGCGGGTTTTGAACATTTACAGGAGGTAACTTCATAATGATGAAAACTATGTAAATAAGCCCACCATCTTAAAAACAACAGTAATTTTATAATCAGTAAACAAAACTCTAGCCAGCTTAAAGGCTGAGACAGTTTTCAATTACATTTCCACAGAGCATCAAGAGCATTGTCTGTATACAGATTCCTGTCTAACAAAGGCAGAATTTCAGGCTGTTGATAACAAACAATTACATCTTACAAACGGAATCTAGATGAAGTTGTAAAGCTTGTCTTTCAATATCACAAACACTTCGCAATAAAGGGTTTATAAATGAATCACTTCCCTAATTTATGGTTCCAGTGGCAATGAATACAAACTAATTTGACAAAACTCTTTAGACAGACCAACTGTTATTCTATATAACAGAACAGAAATACACTTATCTCATAGCAGACATTTAAAAAAAAAAAAAGGTGAAAATATTAACTTAATTCTTTGTAATACATTCTAAGGGAATGAACATCAACAGGGATAAATGAAAAAGATCCAGTTACTGCCATGCCAATACAGTAATTCCAGCCATTTCAGAATCTAGCACACCCAGCAAAGATTATAACTTGAAATATGCATGTGTCCTGGTTTAGGGCCACCCAGCAATAAGCACCATGCAGCCACTCACTCTCTCCTCCCCTCCAGTGGGATGGGGAGGAGAATCACAGGAAGAAAAGGTAAAAAAACCTTGTGGGTTGAGGCAAGGACAGGGAGGTTTCACTCACCAATTATGAGCAAAAAACAGACTCAACTTGAGGAAAAGACGAAAACAATGTAATCTGTTAACAACGAAAAACAGAGCAAGAACTACATCTTAAAAAGGCACCTCTCCCCCACCCCTCCCTTCTTCGCAGGCTCAAAGGCTTTTTTCCAATTTCTCTACTTTCTTCCCCACCACTGATGCAGGGGGACAGGGAATGGGGGTTGCGATCAGTCCATCACATGTTGTCTCTGCTGCTCCTTCCTCCTCACGGGGAGGACTCCTCACAGTTTTCCTGTACTCCAGCGTGTGATCCCTCTCATAGGAGAGTTCTTCACAAACTTCTCCAACATGAGTCCTTCCCATGGACTGCAGTTCTCCACTAACTGCTCCAGCAGGGATCCCTTCCAGAGTGTCATGGCCTCCTTTGGGCACAGCCACCTCTTCCAGTGCAGCTTCCTCCACAGGCTACAGGGTGGTATCTGCTCCACCATAAAATCTCCATGAGCTATGGGCAAGTTCTGCTCTGGTTCCATGGGCTGCACAGGGACATTGTGCCTCACCATGATCTTCACCATGGGCTGCAGGGGAATCTCTGCTCCGCTGCACCTCCTCCCTCTCCTTTCTTCACTGACCTTCATGTCTGCATAGTTGTTTCTCACATCCCACTCCTCTCTCTCCTGCAGATTCTTTTGCTGGCTCATGAAAACAACTCCAGGCTGTCAGGTGGGGGCTGCACTGGGTCAGCTGGGCCAGGGCTGTGGTAGAGGATTGGGTTGCGCCAGAGGCTGAGCAAGCAGGTGGGTGGACTGTCCAGGCCAGGCGCTGCCTGGGCCTGCACCACCACTATATGCGCTGTGGCCCCTCTTAAATATGTCATTCGCAGAGGCGCTGGTTGGCTTGGCCTTGGCCAGAGGTAGAGTCCAACTTGGAGCTGGAGAAGCTTCCAGAAGTTTCTTACAGGGGCCATCTCTGTAGTCCCCTCCCCTGCTACCAAAACAAACTTGGATCTGGGGGAACCTTTAGCAGTTTCTTACAGGTGCCATCTCTGTATCCCCTCCCTCACTACCAAAAAACCCACCACCCAAAACCACAACAGCATGCTAAATATTTATCCAGATAATAAACAAACTTGGATCTGGGGGAACCTTTAGCAGTTTCTTACAGGAGCCATCACTGTAGCCCCTCCCTCACTACCAAAAAACCCACCACCCAAAACCACAACAGCATGCTAAATATTTATCCAGATAATAAATATCTTTTCTTCTAGAGCTAACTCATCTTCAGCCTCCCTATGTTATGGGAGAGTTCCTGACAGAGAGATTTAATGGTGGAAAAGAAAGATTAAATGAGACATTTAAAAAGACTAAAAGAATTGCATAGGAATGTTTACATAATGTCAGCCTTTGGTGTGCCCTAAGCTCAAACCACTCTGGGGATCAAGCTCTCTTAGCTTCACAAGCTATTTTGGCCATCATTCATGAGTTATCATTACAAATTACCTTCCTTGGCAAAAAGGCAAAAAAAGGAACCAAACACAGTGTTCTTTGTAGGTGGAAGTCCCATAATGAAAGAAATCTGAAGATCGATCACTGACAATTCTAGCTCCTACTAAAAGTCAGCAATTTTATGAATAGCAACATTTTCTAAGCCAAGACCTAACACAGCAAACCTCTCCTATCATGCATTCTTGCAAGCATCTATTATCAACAATCATTTCCTCCACTGTTCCTATCATCCTCCAAGAAGGAAAGAAACAACCGTGGATTTACTTGTAATTGATGACAGATTTGCATACATTTGAATTTTCCTCCAGTTGTCAATAGCTCATCAAATGTAACTGCTTCACAATCAAGACATTAAAATGAAATATGTAAATTAAGGCATTTTAGTATTTAAGAATGTGTTAGAAAGTCTTTGAGGCATCTAAAGGTCAAAAACTTACCAGAGTAATGACAAAGGTCAATGATTATCAGTCCAATTTCTGAAAGTGACATGGCAGGTTTAACATCTGTGTGCCAAAACGCACACAATGCTAAAGTTCCTTAAGAGTTCCATGAGAAAAAAAAAACAAAAGCTTAGCAAGCATTGTGATTCTTTTTAAAGACCATTTTTTGATGGTGCTGCTTGTGTTTAGGCCTATCTATAATGAGAAGACCCATATATGATATTATATCTTACACTTCTTCAAGCCCATATTTCCCACTCTTCTAAATATAGTCAACGGACTAAGTTGGATCTCCACCCTTGGAAATTGTTCTCCACCCTGTCTTTTGAAGCAGGGGAAATAAGAATTCAGTGCAAGTTTCTGAGTTAGTGAAAATAAGGAAAAATGGCATAAGTTTGTAGGACACCTACTAGGAAAGTTCAGTAAGAGGGCATGTCTAGGGTGTCTGTTTCTGACTTCAGGAATTACAACATATTTCAATTACCAATTGTCCAGTGACTCTTCATGTTAATGTGCAGTTGCTTTGCACATAAATGCTTCCCATTCAACAACCCTTTTCTACTGCTTCCCAGCCTTCCCTTTGTACCTAGTTCTAGACTGTAGCTGTAGTCACCTGGCCCTGTCCTCCCTTTAATCCTGACCCATAAGCTCTTGGTTGGCTCCTCATCCACCCCTAGGCAGAGCTCCATGAATTCCAGGTGGTCATTGACATAGAGACGCCGCAGACGCCGCCTCCTCATCTCCCCTGCTTGTCCTTCCTAAAGAACCTGTATCCCTCCATTCCAACACTCCAGTCATAGAAGCCATTCCATCATGTCTCCATGATGCCAATAAGATCACAGCCCTGCAGGCGTGCACACTAACTCCTCTTGTTTATTCCCCATGCTTCGTGTGTTTGCATAGAGGCACTTCAGGTCAGAGGCGAATACTGAAATTTAGGTCTGTTCTTTCTGAGGGCTGCTTTATTTTTAAGCTTTTTGGTTCAATTTCCATTGTCTATGGATATTATAACCACTAATTTGTGGGGTTTATCCCAGAAAAATATTCTCCTTTTTTGGCTTTTCCTCTATTTTTTCAAGAGGATATCATAATTTGGTTGGTTTAATGCACCAAGTGTTCAGCTCACTCCTGTGACTTCAATGTAATCATCCACCAAGACAAACAGGAATACTCACCAGGAATACTCACCTCTGGCCAAATGCTCTATCTTTTATCCTATGGTGCCAGTCTCTCTGCAGTGATATAATCATTTAATAGCTGATGTCTTCAAGTAGGTAGGCTTTTAACAGTCCATGGGCTGCTGGCATGAATTTGACATATTTATATGATTACTTATAGTTTCATCCTCCATGATGAGTCTTATCAACCCCGTGTCCTGTGGAGAGGACAGAAATCTCTTCAGCTGAAGCTTTGATGGTCTTATTTGTCCAAATTTGCACTTCTGTCAGACTCTTGGCTGCAGCTCTACATTTCATATGTGAGGCTGTTATGATCCATTTAAATGCCTATGGGGATCTCAACAAGCTTTTTGAAAAGATTAATGACTTAGCTGTGGTTTTTATGATAGTGTTTCTAAAGTAAAGCCTGCATACCTAATAAAGTTATTTCTACAAGCCAAAATTTGCATTGCTCACCATAAAAGACAAATAGACTTTAACTACAAAACATCTGAAGGTTTGCTGCCCATTTTTGTCTTTTGGAGATCAGTTTTGTAAAGAAAAGGGAAATAAAGAAGGGAAAAGGGAAATAAATAAGAAATGCATCAACTTAAAAATTACAGGAAAGGAAGGATAATGATGTGAATAATTCTTTACTTTAGAATCTTGTACCTTATGGATATACCTTTGTTAGATTGTTATTGCCTACAGACATATGTTTTTATTTGGACATGATTATAAATAGGAGTAATTTAAAATAATGTTTGAATTTTCATAAGATTTATTTAAGATTTATGTGAGTGGTTAGAAAAAGATTAACTGAATCATTAGCAAATTATGTTTCCTAATGTAACCACCAAACAGCAGGCTGTAAGGAGAAAGGTTACGCTTGTGCTTTTGTTAAATCGCTGACCTAGTAGAGTACAATTTTTTAAGGGCATTTGAAACTTGTGCGTTATACTCTTTAGTGAGTGTCAGTTAAATAACTATCAGATATCAGGGATCATCTCACATGCAACAACTGTTTTTTGGCTAAAATTAGACCTAAGGTTTGATATCTGTTCTGATTTTGAAAATGGGATTTTTGCCTAACATAAATATTCTTCATTTATTGTGAAGTTCAGTGACCTAGTGTGGCAACAGCTTCATTTATGAGTGGTACCACATTAATAAGATGAGAATTCTCACCCTTACTTTCTCTAGTTTTCTGTCTCTTTTGTGTTACATATTATTACAGTTGATCATTTAAATGAGATTTTTCCTTTGCAAACTGCAGAGAGTCTAAGCTTAATAGGTAGGTTTTATTAGCACTTCTTTTAAGCACATTCTACAGATGTATTCCTTTTGGACTAGTAGACAAACCTGAAATTAGAAAATTGGAAATTTAACATAAAAGGAAGCTTACAATGGAAAATAATAAATTTAGACTCTGTCATCATGTATTGCCTTCACCTTAAGTATATGAAAATGACAGTAAAATGTCTCCTGCTAAACATGCCTGCATTTGCAAGTAAATGAAGAAGCGATCCTGCTTATTCAGATATAAACCAGAGCAGAACAGATGCGCGATTCTGCGACATCGATTACTTTTTTCAAAAGTTATATTTCTTTTTTTCTAAGCGGATAAACATTTACTTGTTTAAGCTACATATTTTTATTAGCATCTTCTGGTTGTTTCATAAGAAAAATTGAGAAATTATAAGATAGCTGTTGAAAATATCTTCCAATTTTGCATAGTAAATCTGTTTGGAACATAACACGTCTGACTTTAGATGCTATACATCTGTTGTTTGATTTGCTGCTACAAACACTAGATGCAACAGAGAAGAGCAATATGGTTACAGACTCTCTGATGATATTGTAAGACACTTTTCGCAACTGCTGATCGTGCCCGGGGTAAGACTTTGTCAGATGATGAACAGACTAACGGGAAGACACAGATGTCTGCCTGGAGCAAGCAGTGTGGAGCTGTGGAATCCTGTTTACTCTACAACCTGCTCCAGTCAAAGGGCAGGAAGCATCTGGACAGCTGTGCAGTTTGCCCAGGGCACTCTTCTGCCAGGCCAGAGTGGTGTTTGGTGTGGAAAATATAACAGAGTCTCCTCAGAGCCCTTGTTACGTAACACACACGATCATATTTGCATTGCACAGGGACATTGCAAACCTAGGATACCACCACAAGACCCAGAAATGGAATTTAATCCTATCGATGGTGTTCCAGCCTGTTTCCCACTGTGATATGTCAGTCGGTACTATGTGCTGGGAATTTATTGGTAGTTGTCCCAATATGAACACGTGATTCTGCAAATTCTGTGGAAAACGGAGCTGCTCTAGCACAACTTCTTCTGATACCAGTAAGGGGAAAGACTTTCTCTGAAGCCCCCTGGCCCAGAAATGCCTGTGAGTTTCGATGTAAACTGTCTTTGTGGCAAAGCAGTTGAGGCTTGCATGTAGACAGCTGATTTTTAAAGGCAGATGTCTTCTTATTTTAGTCTTATAGAGCTCATTTTATAATGGACAGGGTTCCCTTCCATTTTATATGTGTCTGTATTTACATAACTTTCTAATGAAGGTTCTCAGCATAGTTTTCAATCTGAGTGCTACACTGAATGAAGTAAAGAAACTGGATTATGCCAAGATCACAGAAACTTGACTATACAACTGCTTATGTGAGTTTTACATCCAGATACGTTTTCAATTATTCCTGATTTGCAGTTTTGTGAAGGGAATTTCTCCCCTGAAGCACAGTGTGAATTTAGAAAAGCAAAAGAAGTAGTACACCAGATTCACCTCGCAAAGTTTGGGGAATAAATTAAGAGTCTTTGGTTATGAATCTTTTGCATTATTTGCTTTTTTGGAAAAAAAAAACCCACCAAAAAACAACAAACCAACAAAAAACAAAGAAAAGGATAAAATCTGTTTTCCTTATTTTAACACTTAAAGGTTATTTGTGTGTTTTTCCTTCAGGGTTACCATGGTGATGAGAGTAATGTTAAGGCCCAGCTAGGCAGGTACTAGATTAGGCTAAAATCATTTATCCTTCTTTTCACCTGCAAAATGCATGGCCAGAAGATGAATAGCGTCATTTAGAGCACTCACTGCTCTGACAGGCTACTGTAAGCTCAGCCCCAAGAGTTCACATTAAAGCACGGGTAGAAGTTTTGCAGGCCTAAATTGTACTGCTAAAGGAGGTTGGATTTCAAAACATATCTAAAATTACGAATATATCACTGGAATCAGTAATAAAACTCAGCAACAGCAACAATAAAAGCCCCAGCTCTACTCTATCTGGTCAGGAAAAAAATGGAGAGAGGAAAATATGCAGGCAGAGGAAGCTGAATTATTTATTTTTTTAGTGATGCTGATACTGTTACTTACTGTAATGCCTCATTAGCTCTCTGAGGCAGGGTTCTCCTAGCTGCATAGGCTGTTTCACAGGCTTAATGCTAACTTTGATTCTAATAAAGTTACACCGTTGTGCAGTTGGGCTCAAGTGTCTCTCCCCAGCTTTCTCTCATCCACTTACTATTCTGAGTAATGCTATTGATCTGCCAATGAAGAACCACAACCACACACTCTTATGAAAATCAGCCTCCAGAAGACTTCAAAATGCTATTTCTTTTTTTGCTGTGCTTCAGGGCAGTCATCAGTCCCTGCATCAGTCAGGTGCTTGTCTACTATGCTCTCAAAGACCTTTAGAAGATAGCTTCAGCTACCCTACAGCTCTGGGTTGGAATTGCTCTTCCTATTTTGGCTTTCTCTTTGAACACAACTTTTAATTTACCTTTCTTTATAATATGCACATATATCATTAATATCAGTCTTCATTTAATATCAAATCAGTGTTGTATAATCTGGTTCTTGCATCACCCTGCCAAAAAAAAAATATTTTCGTACTTCATATCTTAATTTCACTCTCAAATAAACTGTGAGGTTTGTATTGGTACCTTCAAAATGTATTTAGATGCATATAGGCTGGGGTTCTTTATTTAATTGTTGAAAAACTAACTGCTTTGTGATATATTCCTCTTAACCAGAAGTGGAAAAATGTTATTGCTCTCCATCATAGGTTTATTTATTTATGGAATATGCAGTTAATAGATATTTCTAATGCCTCTTATGCAGTAAGTAGATTACCTGATGGCAGCTACTTCATTTAAAATATCTCACATTTCTTATCTAGGATCATCAACATATTTTGACGTTAATTATTTAACTGCCATTTCCAATCTTTTTTAGTCAGACATGCTGCTGCCTACTCAGGGCACAATTAGTCACTGCATTATTATAGATTTAAAATTGTTTAAGTGAATAAAAAGTAATTTGCACATTTTGAACACAGTTGTTTTTTTATTCTGAAAATTTTTACCCTGAAGATTGATTTTCAATTTCACATTAAGACATTTTTGCTTTTCAAAATTGTATAGCTAAGGCTTATACAGTTGTTTTCTTATTTTCAATTCTGAATTACTTTTAAAAACTATACTTCCACCTGACTATTGACCCCCTTCTCATCCACCAATAGCAAAAAGACAATAAAGCAAGTAAAACAGTTCTGAATTAAGGGATGTAATAGGCCAATTGATATACACATTCTATCTACTGTACTTGTTCTTATTGGAATCACAAAATCCATAGCTACCTCTCTTTTCTATACATGTAGATTCCTACCTATTCTATGTTACAACATGTGGTGCGCTACAACAACCACTTTCAGCCTCTTAGACAAATAAATCTTTTCTCAAATTGTGTTTTTGGATGTTTGATTCAATAGTTGGTTGCACTGATGATTTTGGAAAGAATTGTGTATCAGAGGTTGGGAGGATAAAAGGCTGAAGCTCTGTGTTGGAGACACAGTTAAGGTTTTGTTCCATGTTCTCAGGTCCTTGGTATTACTGTAATACTAGTCATAAGAGAGGGTAAATTTATAAGCAGTAGAATGTCTGCCCTGATGCAACCTGAGAATGAAAAATAAAATATAGCTGTGCTATTTTCTAAGCATTTTTGAGACCAGGAGACAGCAGAAGCACACTAAATAAAATAAACAGTTAAGAAAAATAGCTTAAGCTTGGGGAAGAGCACTTCCTCATCAGGAAACAGGTCAACTCTCTTTTTCAGCTTTTAAGGGGATTGTAAAATGAAAGGGGATTTATTCCATGACCCGTATTCATCTTTCTTATCTGTGTTACTTTTTGCTGTCTTGCAAAGCAAGCTTTTACTCTTTTGGAATATTAACCTTGATTGTGCAGCAATAGATACCTTTCTCCTTAATTAACCATTTCGTATGTATTTACATCAAAAATATTTGTGAGCAAAAGTTACAAATATTAAAGGATCTCTGATGTGCTTCTTAGAAGAGTTTATTTTATTATGATTTCCTTAAAGGTAAGAAGGTAATAATGATCTATAATGAACGTGAAAGAAAGTTAGGCTAAGACATGTGAAGATTTTCCATTTTATTCACAAGTGTTTGTTTGAGTAATGTCATAAAGAAATAACTCCATCAGCAGACAAAGTTTAAATGTGTTTTCAGTTTGTTATGCTTAAAATATAAACAACCAAATTAGACTTTCACAAGCACATAGAAGCTTCTCTTAATTTGTTCCTTTGCCCTCATGCAAATGATAAGCCTTCGTTAATGAAGGAATATTCTTTTTATTAATGCAATCCTAGAGAGCTGCTATTTGTCTTTCTATCTACTGTCTTTTGATGAGGAAAGTCACTGGAACTTCTGTCAGTAACCTCTATCATATTATTCTAAAGTTTTCTAAAGTAAGAGTCAGCAAAACAGCAGACAACAAACTCCAATGAAGGGTTTTGCGAGGCTGCCAGCCCTTCAAGGCTTTCACATGCTTCATGAAGTTAATGGGATGATCACTGAGTTAGCAGGACTCCAAAGGAGGGCCAATATTAAAGCCCGTTTGTACCACCAGTGCTAGAAGTCTGTGCATCGGTTTCATTCCCAAAACCGCATTATAATGGTGTACCTGCTTTTGCAGAGGATGTCTGTGACTTCCTTTTTTGCTGCTATTGCAAAATCTACTTGCCTTTTGAAATTTAAAAACGTTCAGTGTCAACTAGCAAAACCTGACCTTGCAAAACTTTACTAACACAAATAGTCTCAATCATAAAAGCAGAGCTGTTTGTGGGTATAATTATCCCTCATATGAGTAGAAATATGCAAGTTTGAAACATGTTCTCTGGGTTATCATAACCTGGGAAAAAGAAGAGTATTTTTCTCTTTTAAACTAGGTAGCAAAGCTAGCAATTCACAGTATGAATTGTTTTTTCCTTTTTTGAAAAACAAATCTTCATAATTGACTTGTTTTAATTTGAAAAGAGATTATTCTGAATATAGAGTACGCACTTTTTCATGAAAAATTTAGGAAGGCTGTTTAATACTGTAAATGCGTTCACTGTGTATCAGCAGCACCCACATTAACCCGGCAGACTGAAACAGCTCCATCCACTGAATCAATGGGCCATGAAATAAAAACATTCTCTCCATAAGCATTGACTCACTAGACTTCAGTGGACTGAAGCTCCCATGAATAGTTACCAAGTGAATAATACTCTAATAAGACCCTTTCTTAGACCCTGACAGGATAGATTTACAGTACCAAAGAAACAGAATGAAGTCTCATTTTTTTCAGGGTTCTGCAGTTTAATGTATATTTGGTAGTTAAAAAGTAGTAATATTTAGAGGTCATTTCAATGCTGTCCAAGCTTCATGTGAAATTTTCAAAAATGCTTTTTTTCACTTATGAGGCAAAATCCAATTTTCAGTAGACATTTGGGGGACCCCCATATTCCTATCACTCCTTGCAAATAGCTGGAGAAGATTGCTCCACCCTTCTGTTGGCTAGTAGCTACTGCCTCTCTGCAGGACTGGTGTACATCCAGGGAATGGACTGGATGAGTCCTATTCACAATTCGGTGTACAGTTATCTTAAATAAAACTGCTAGGTAAGGTGGTTTGTGTGGCTGATGTAGCACTGTAGAGGATTAGGGAGTAATGCGTGTCCCGTCCTTTTGTCTAAACCCTGGCAGTGACAGTCCTCAGCTTCTGCAGAGGGCTTTTCTATGTGTCCTAGAAACAAAAAGTCAAATCTGCACTGACTTTTTAAATTATCTTCAGATTTATTCTTACGCTCAACCAAAGCTCCAGACATGATTCAGTTGTATCTCTGCTTCCTTTCTTGCCCTCACTCCCTCAGCTGCAGTGCTAGCCTGTCTGAGGGTAGAAATGTGTATGAAAATAACAGCAAATTGTGCTTGATGCGAAGTACGTTCTACTGTGGATGCTAGGCATTTCTCAAACGTAGAGCACAGCATTGCTTCATGGATCTTTCTTGCTGGAAAGATTAATCTCTGCCCACTCCCTGCATGCTTCCAGTCATTCTGGGTCATTCTCAGACCACTCGCTGCAATGGACTTAGGCACCTATAACAGTATCTAATTCAAGGAATAGGTGAGAGCTGTGCATAGCCTGCAGCTCCTGAATGGTCAACGCAGGAAAGCTAAGTTAGGCACCCCGGAGGGTCTGCATGCTGCATTGCTCTCAGGGTCTCTAGATGACTTGGAATTTTTTCCAGGATCATGGGTTATGACCATGTTGACAAAGGCTTTTATTGATATACATCTCCCATGGCTCTGGCTATCTTTGTTATTCCTTGCTGTTTCTTCACTCCTACTGGGATGGGTAAGGAGAGTATATATATGTTACCACTAGAAAGCTTTCCAGTTCTTTCTGCCCTCCAGGCAGCGTGGATGCTATTTTAATATAAAATTCATACAAAGAATTTCATTTGAAAACCCGATTTTCACATTTCAGCTTTGGAATTGTGGGTTATAAACTGGTAGGTTAGGAAAGATTATAAATTTAAGTTTGATGAGGCACTCGCTGCAGCACTGTAATTCATACTAGGCATTCAAAATACATATAAAGCTGCTGACACATATAATCAGAAGTTGACTTGGGTTTGCTTGTTGTCAGCTTCAGTCACTTGCTCTTGACTGTTTGGTTTTTTTTTTGATGGGACTGCCTGTTAGGATGACACTGACAATGCCACATGATCAGTTCTTGTAGTCCCCAAAAGCAGCTGCTAGGACAGAGAACTCTTCCCACTCTCTCCGAGGTCTGCTTCTGCTATTCTGCGTTTTGATGTAGCCTGCACAGACAGACCTATATCAAGTCTTTCTGTGCACCTGAGACAGTAAGAAGGCACCTCGATGGGTTTTTACACTGCACCTACACATGCTGACCCAGCTCACAGGTGAGTGTGTTCCCACTCACTGTGTTCAAGGATCATGAGTGATCTAGAGCTGTGGAGCTAATCTGACCCCTGAAAACATGAAAAAGTCCATCTCTACACCGAGTCTTATCATTTGCGTTATATATTTTAAAAAAAACCGTATTTTCAACAACAGTGTGGCTCCGAAAGGCAAAATCTTTTTAATCCAGATATGATCATGATATGAAATACTGCAGGCAGCTGGCCATCAGAGATAATCAAGCTGTATGTTTTTGTGTTAGAGGATACAGCAGGAAAGTGGCCATTCCTGCATATGTCTTCTGCTAACCTTCTACCCTGGGGCATAGTTGTTTAAAATTAGGTCAAAGAAAAGAGATCTCATTATCTCCTTGTCAATAAACAAGTTAGAGAAATTTTCAAAAGGATGCTGTGATTATGATGATTTTTTTGTGAGCCAAGTTTATCTATATGTAGTTAAAAAATAATAAAAACTTCATGAGACAGACCAGATAAGTATCTCTGGAGAAGAGGAGTCCTTATTGCTAACTTCTCTACATCTTCTCCATACCCATGGAGGCTACAGCATTATAAAATGAAAAGTAGCAGATAAAGAGTCAGCTTGCTGTGGAGATTGGAGATTATTTTATTAATTTTAAAATTATAATGTCTTAAATTTTATCTGCTATAAATTGAATGAATCCAACCATGATGCATTGAAGTATTAATAAGCTTTCAATTAAACTTTGCCACAGTGTTCTTACTTAGTTATTCTTTCCATTGCCAGCTTGAACGAACCCCTTTTATAATATAGCTATAAATGCTGGACCCCAATTGCCACATTATAATGGGATGATAATATCATGCACATTCTGCAAAATACCTGCAATTATGTATTTGTGTGAGGCATCATAATGGCTCCTCCAGTAATATACAGCTTTAAATCTTCATTTATATGAAGGTTATTTCTTAGCATTCATATTATTTGAACAGTAATTTGTATTTAATATCACACTGTGTCTACTTTTGATTATATTTTATAATAAGATGCATCAGGATTAGTTATCAGATTATGATTAATTTGCATAATGAGCTAATTGAATCTTCTGAATTTGGAAGCAATCATCCTAGAACCTTGTTTTTGAAATCCCATAGTCCCAAGGACCAGGGAAAAATACCATGCAAACGGAAATATTTCCTGGAATGCAGGGCAATTCAAAGCAGAATTTATTGAACACCTTCTTCAGCAGGTTCATATGTCAGTTGTGAAAGAAATCAGACATTTGATAGATGGCATATAGTGGTAACAAATTCCAGAATGTCCATTTTAAGTTGATCATCAAAAAGTTCACTTTTCCTAAACTCTTGTTTCAACAAAAGTGTCCCTAATCTCAAAGTGAGCTTCATGTCTGTGTGTGAAGTACATTTTATATATATATACATATACATATACATATACATATACATATACATGTGCATATATATGCATGTTACATACTACATGTTTTTGTATATTAAATTAGATATTTATATGCATGTTGCATATATTGTGTATATTCACTAAATTTCTCAAAGTGTATAATTAGCAACATTGGAAATTCTTATGCAGAGTGATTTGTCTGCTATATAATAGCCAATTTTTAGACCCTGAGAATTCTTCACATAGCTCACTTGTTAATTCCAGGGTGCCATCCTCATCCTGAAGTAATTTATATAGTCTGGCAGTATAATACCCAGTATATATCCTCAGAGCTGCTGGATCTAAATCCACTGCAAATAGCAGTGGTGGCAACAGGTAACCCTGTCTAATGTACTTGTATCATCTGCTACACAATATAATTAACATAAGAAAAATATTTATTTGAAAGGTATTCTGCTTGCAGATTTCACTGTTACATGACCTTGCTACCTCGGAGCCAGGTGCTGGCAGAATCTAACTCAATGTGCAGTGCTCCCTGTTGTTTTTTTGGGGTTGATTTTTGTGTGTGTGTTTTCTTTTGGTGTTGTTACTCTCTTTTTAGGAGGGTAAAATATACACACATAATATATCATAAAATATATTTATATACACATGTATACAATAAACATATTTACAGTATAAAATATATGCATATATACAAAGTTAGGCTTCTTAAACTTCCTTCCTATTGAATGGAGGACATGTCAGACCCATTTCACTTTGAATTTTGCCACGTGTGATCAGTTTTGGTCTTTCACGTGCAGTTACAGGGCCAGCGTGGCAACATAAAAACCATAATTTTAAGGTCCACATAAACAAACATGCCTCAATCACAATGTTTAAAATGCTTTAAATAGGTGCTACCTCTACAGTGGCTTCTGTAAATTTGTATTTTATCTGGAGGTGTGAAGTCTACTTCTAAACTGCTAAATATCAGTAAAATGTGACAATACACTGTTTCTCTATTACATGCAATCTTAGAGCTACTCGTATTTAAATTTTGTTGAGGATCATCTGCCCTGATGTGTGCAGACGGCACCATTCCCATGAATACTTCTCTTGCTAATCTCAGGGACTTAGATCAATGATTTCCACAGAAGAAAATCACTAAGGCTTTAGGGAGGAATTAGACTTCGCTGCTATTCCCCCTGTATTGCTATCTCAAGGTCTCCTTGTCAGACTGTGTGTGTAATAGAATGGGCAAAGGGTTTATTCTCCTGATTCAAGTCCCTCAGATCCCTTTAAGTTCTCATTGAGATACTGTCTCTCTTACTCTGTTCTATCTCTAAGTCACTGATCTAACACAGTGGAACCAAATTTCTGCTAAGCAGTGGAAAAGTACAGCCAGTGAACGGTCCCTTCTGAAACTCAAATCCCTGACTGTGCAAAGTGAATTCAAAAGATGTAATCTCACGGCTAGGGCACTGCATTAGGTTTTGGAAAACTGAGTTTCTCTGGTCAGCTCTGGGCTCCTTTGAAAATGACTTTGGGTCAGATCCTTAAATGCATATCCGATTTTTTGCTAACACTGATGGAAGGTTTCTCTGTTGAATGACAGGGAGCAAAACCATCTGTAATTACTTTGAATTGTTCAAGGTTTTTACTCTCTCTAATTTAGAAGCTAGTGCTATCACAACTTAGGAGTTACAAGTGTACCATGGAGTTGATGTGTATGTTTAAAGATTTCAAACTGGACAGAAGGTGGCCTTGACATTTCTTTAAGAGGTCTCTGGCACAGTGCATTCCTCTCCAGGACAATACAGTGATAGAAGAGGTTTGGAAAGTTTAAATAAACATCTATCTTGAACAGTTTATTATCAAAACTGAAGTTACAAACTTCTCTGCATTCATTAGTGTTTTGTAGCTGTTAGTGTTTAGTCATCCAATGTTCAAATTAAGGATTTTTTGTTACAGTAGAAGCTTGCAGCCTGGGAGCATGGTCGGAGGAAGCGAAGCATGACTAAAAACACTGGCAGACAGATTATTGGCTGGTGTTGTGCAGGAGGAAATCTCTAAACTAAGAACCCTCAATCAATAGAGACAGCCTGTACGTGGCCAGGACTGGGAGACTGAAAGCTTCTGAACCACAGCTGGTGGTGGGAATCAGAGCATAAAAGCTACAGCTAAAGATTTCTTTACTTAGACCGTGGATTTTTGATCCTGAGACACAGCAGCTAAAATAAATTGTAGAATGTGTAATCAGCTCATGATTACATGCCTGCTGGATATCTGAATCATATCTGTAGAAACTGGCTGATGGTGACGGATGTTATATGCCCTCTCTGTGGGATGTAAAACACAGTGCCCTCAAATGACTTGCTTGAATCCTCTCCAAAACAGGGAGTAGAGATTGGCCACATCAGCATTTGCCTGCTGGTCTGTAACAACTTTTGAAGTGATGCTGAAAGTAGTTCTGTCTCATTCACAAAAGAAATGGAGGCCTGGAGGAATCCTTTTCCTTCCCTTACTGGGAAGTCATTTCAGAGAGTGGTGAGTGAAGTGAAGAAGACTGCAGGAATTTTAGGCCAAGCCAGTGCCATGGAAATCTGAGGTTTCTGATACACCATGTAAAAATACATTTTAGCAATTTGTACGGATAAGCTATTCCATTTCTTACTGTCGTGGTAGATGGGCCAGTGGATGCAACAACCACTAAATTTCAGGGCCAATCCCTAGAATTGGTCTTAACCATGAGCTTGCTATCAGTCTGCAGGAATTACAGCAACTGCACTTTAGACTCATCTTTCTCTATAAAGATTAAGCTGCTTCTCCTTACCTTGCATGCTATGTGCTCTAAGAAGGTGGACCAGAGAGTGCTCTGTCTTGGGCAGTGTTGGCCTCAGTAAATTAATTCTGTGATTGATAGCAAGTGCCCATTTACTTTGTAAGAAGTTCACTGCTAGTACCAACGCAAACCAGAGAGTAAAATATCCTTCAGCTTCATACCCATAAAACATTGCTGGGGACCTCCTAGTCTCACACGTAAGAAATCAATGCCACATTCATTTATTTGCTGCTTGTGGTTTACCGTTTCATAAAGCCACTATGAAAGCTTTATGTAAAGAGAAGCTGGTTCTCTGCTTATAATTGAATTCATAGTGAATTATTTAATTCAAAATATCATAGAGTTAAGCAGCCCATAAACTATAAGTACGTATTCCAAACTGATCCTTCAACACAGAACACAGCACAACTGTAGATCACTTTCATGCTGCAATACCAATCTGTCTGCAGACCAAGTAACTGCACGACCACTCAGACAAGTGGGTCTTTCCAGACATGCTGAAGAGCTAACGCACAGGAAAAAACTAATATAGACAGAAAGCAATCTTTCACATCATTAGTAATAGATACTTTCTGCGTTTTGCGATTTTAATCAAATTGTGAATCTGCATAATTAGGTAGGAATTGGCACAGCTATGGAGTAACCAGAATAAATTAGGTGAAGAAACAAAAATGCAGAAGCAACAGTCTTGATTTAAATGATAACCCTGCTCACAGTTTGTCTAATTTACTGTGGTAGATAATGTGATAAATATATTATACTGATTTCTTGTGTACTAGAAATTTTTCTTCTGGGGTTTGCTAAATGTTTGTATATTCCTGCCCTGTGTCAAAAAAAGAATATTTAAGAATAAGGTGTGGAACTGTCATCTTTCCAGTTACTGCTATTATCATTTATATCGCAGTAAAACCTATTCCCTGCTTACCGATATAGATGCAGGGAATATTTCAAGTCCAGCCTGGAACTAAAATACAGAAGCCAAAGAGAATCTCCAATTAAGAAAAAAAAAATGTTTTTTGGAAATAAGATTTTGTAACCACTTATTTTTGTTTATCAGCAGCTGTCTTTCCTTGGAAAACAAGCCATGTTGTTTTCAACTTGAAAAAAAGGTGCAGACAACCCATGTTGTGACAGGTTGTCTCCAGAAACTCGTACTCCGGCTGGCTCAACGTCTTCGATAATCAGTACCAGTTTCAGTTTACTCCATGGTGAGTTATGTTCAGCTTAGTTAAATTTGAATGTTTGTTCAATTATTTTTGTTGTAGTTGTTGTTTGTTGATGGGTTTAAACTCTGCAGATTTATATGTGTGTCCCTGAGTCAGTCATT
>NW_010130483.1:0-10446 GCF_000699245.1 Pterocles gutturalis | reverse complement strand
AGTCTATGTCAAAATATCAATAAAGGTTGTTTTGCTACATTAGAAAAAAATCTCTGTGCCATATGAGCCTTCTTCCTGTGGGTAGTCATGGAGCTGAGCAGACCGACGATGAACCTGGAGAAGCTTAATTTAATTTAATTTACTCATTTGGTTTTGGCATGCTTTCTTTGTGTTCTTGTCAGGCTTTTTTGGTGCATTTTTATTCCATGGTTCTTGCATTCTAGGCATGTCTTATTGGTGCTTTTGGTGATTTTTAGTGCTATTTTTTGCTTATTTGTGGGGTGTTTTTGTGGTTTTATGAGGTATTTTTGTATTTCTAGTGCATTTCTTTTGCAATATGGCATGGTTTTGTGTTATGGCACTTTTTTTTCATCATAGTGCTTTGCTGGGTGTTTTTGGTGCTTTGTATTTTTTTTTTTGTGCATTTTTTGGCTTTTTTTCTTGCTTTGGCTTTTTTTGTGTGTGTGAAATTTAGTTTGTAATTTTGCTTTTTTAATACTTTTTTTTTCATGGGTTTTTTGGTGTGTCTTTTCTTTTTTTGTGTGTGTGTGTGGTTTTGCAGATTTATACATTTTTTCCTTTTCTACATTTGTTTCTAATTCAGATGTTGTTTCATTTTGGGTTTTTTTTCTGTTTTTCAGGAATTGGGGGAGGGGGGGTTGCTTTTATTTTTAGTTTATTTTGCTTTTTGGGAGTGTTTCCCCTTATTGCACTTTATTTTCCATTCTTAAATTTTTTTAACTTTTTCCCTTTTCGTTTTTTTTCCTTTTTTTTTTAGTTTTTTATGGTTTTGGCATTTTTCATTATTTGACAGTTTTGGTGGTTTTGGGCATCTTTGGGTGTTTTTTGGCATCTTTGGGTGTTTTCTGGGATTTTTGGCTTTTTTTTTGTTGTTTTGGTATTTTGGGGCATTTTTTGTGCATTTCTCATTGGGTTTTGGACTTTTTTGGATGATTTTGACATTTTTTTGCAGGATTTGGTATTTTTTGCACTTTTACTGTGTTTTTTTTCAACATTTTGGGGCATATTTCAGCATTTTGGGGCACTTTAAGGGGCATTTTTTGGCAGATTTTTGTCCTGCAATGTTTTGCTGTCTTGACAGTGCAGATGATATTATTTTTGGCCACAGTGCTGAAGGCCCTAGTGAGACAACGTTCTGGGGACACTGCTGCATGTACCATGTGTCATGGGACTGGCCACCATATCTTTTCCAATTCAGCCATTTGGAGAGAGGAACTAACACAGTTGTTATGTAAGTGATGTTGGATTTTTTGCTTACGAGATAAAATAATGTGACCTGGGCAAAATGTATGCATTTTCAGGTTGAATGTGTAAGAAGGGTGTCTAGAAACCTGAGAGCCTCCCCTGCTCCATTAAGTGCTTTTGAAAGCCTCTAGCACACACCTGGTCTATGGGAAGGAAAGTGTTCTCCTCTGGACTCAAAGAAATCTCATCCCTCATCTGGCTCGCAGAAGAGTTCTTTCCCCTCTACCCTCTACTAGTCACAGTGTCATGCCTGAGAGGATGCCTAAAATGCCTGGAAAAATGCTGTGGAGTCTCTGAAATGGTCACACTCTGGGTACTAACTGAAAAAAAAAAACATGTTTGGCATGAAGTTTCTCAGACCATATGAGGAGTTTTGTCCTTGTAAATGTGTTTAAATGCTTTAAATCTGTTCCTCTCGTTCCACTGGTAACAGAGGAGATGCACTGGTGTGCTCTCATACATGGTACCTATTTGACTGGGGGGCTCTCTGGGATTGTGTGCAATTTCTGTGGCCATCAGTGGCTTTTACTGAAAACCTTGGTCTGTCATACTGATAATAGCTTTTATAATTTGTGCTGTGGCAATGCCCAGAAGGTCCTAATCTGACTGAGGACTCACTGTGCCAAGCACTGCTTAGACATGGTGCAGCTACATTTACAATTCAATTAAACTAGCTAAAAATGGGAACCTCTCCTGCATGCACAGCAGGAGAGATGGCAACTCTGACACCAGCTGGGATTGCCCATTTTCCCCATCAACCCAATTTTCAGTATCAATATAACAGTGATCACAAGAGAGGTGGGTGTCAGGACCCCAGGTGGGAGTGACATTGTCACTTGAATTTGTAGTTAAAGCAGCACAGATGTGAAATGCTTTAGGACCCCAACCTGAGGGCCTGATTTTGAATGTAAACAGGAGGTGACCCAGGATATTAGAATTCTATATAGACAAGATGGACAAACAGAAGTAACAGTTTCTCTGAGATGGAAAAGTGAAGAACAGTGAGAGTGAGCAGCCTGTGTTCATAAAAGAAATGTGCAACAGAGATGGGAGCCCAGCAGCCCAGCTCCTCAGCCTTTCCATGACATACCTGTACTGCTCTGAGACGCATGTAGCCATCGGTGCAGTCCCCAGTGAGATGCAAACTCAGGTCCTGTGAGCAGCCCGGCTGGTTCTCATGGTGCTCTGCCCCAAAGCGGTGCAAGGTGAGTTGCACCTCATCCCTGAGAGGCTCCAGTTCCAGATATGCTCAGTGGCAGCCACTTCCCATGTGCATTTTTCAGTGCTGACATGTCAGTACTTTCAGTAAGAAAAACCACCCTGTAATTCCTTCTGAGAAGAGTATGCAAGCTTGATTGTCGCATTGTGGAGGGATTGAGGCTGGTGTTAATTTTAATGGACTAAAGGAACAGTTACTGCGGTATACTTCCAAGCAGCATTTCCACTGAAACTACTGGGACTACAAAATTCAACCTGGGTTTCCAAGTCTTAATTAAATGCCCAATGAACTAGAACAACAAAATAGCAGCTAAAGATGATGCAGGTTTATTTTCTCTTTTGTTTTGTTTTTAAACAGTAGCAATCTAAATGACAGGAACAGTAATTCTGTAAATGCATGAGGTAACTAAATGACAACATGAGACTTCTTTCTGTTGCTGAACAGTTGTCTACAAAAATTCATCCACATTTTCACTGATTGTTTTGGAGAGATAGATGAACACATTAATAATGCTGAAATCACAGTTAGAATCATTTATGGCCCACTGAGTTTAACCACCAGGTGTTGCATTCATGGCCTAGCAATTTATTTAATAATGTTTTCCCACCTTGAAACATACTGTATCATCCCAAATCATCTGTTTGAAATGGTTGTTTCAATTGCTCAGTTGGCTCTTGTTAGTGTAATTTAACATTTTCATTAGCTCAGTAAAAGAAAGATTTTAAGGTCTTTTATGTTTCAAAGGCATAATGTGTGTCATGCTGGGAATCAGGTAGGAAATACTATTGTTTAATGAATACTTTACGGATCCTGTAAAGTAATTATATAGTGTAATTAAATTATTTGAAATTCAGTTTCTAACTTTGTTTCCTGAATAGACTTAATTTGATCTTTGGGTAGGGAATAACTTTCTTTCAGTTAAGTCTTCTGTAGGCAGAATAGAGAATATGTCACTTGAACATAGGTGGCTTGAGACTTCATGGGTAAGAAAAACAAAGAGCTTCCTTGGTTTGATCTATTCTCTGTTTGACAGCTTGTGTTCAGCATGGAGAAGTCACATAATTGCCATCAACTACTCACTGAATTATCTTATTTAAAATCTTTTTCAGTAGATATATTATACATCTGTTACCAGTAGACTTGTAGGTGAAATAGTACTTGTGCTCAGTTTCTCAACAGGAGTTTCCTTCCCCACAGTAATGCATGCAAATCCTCCTACAGAAAATACAGCACATATAAGGATTCAAATATAAACCAAATATTTGCAGCACCTGATCAATTCACTCTTACTGAAGCAAACTGATATGGAAATTGGTGAATGCATTGTTAATGTAACAGGTGTGCTTTGGACATTTCTGACCCTTTTTTCACTCTTTTTTTTTGGAAGAATCTACAGTGAGACTTCACGAATTCAAAAATTTTCAATCCTTTTGTTCAGTAATCTGTGAAAATAAGTAAATTATTTCTATCTTGGATTATGTCAGAGTTTTCTTCTGTTGGCTAGCAGGTCTTCCCAAGGACATCAGTTTTTTCTTGCACTAACTTCATTACAGTTCCTTAGAGGACCCCATTCTGCCACAGACCACAGTTGAAGATGGAGCAGATCATGTATACCACTCTGCACTGGTTCTGTGACTGTCATAAACGGGTATAAAAATTAACCAGCTCTATATTTCTCATCTTTTAGGGTAAAAGATAACTCTATTCAGGAGACCCAGAGCAAAACCTTATAAAATTATATACTTGCAATTCCTTAGCCACTGAATTATCGCTGAATTAGAGCACAGGCACAGTTTTGTAGATGGAATTAAAAACATGTTCCAATGTTTAAAAAATTCCTTCTTTTCCTGCATGGGAGTAAGACTCAGCTCTGAGTCTTCAGTGTGAAAATCTTCTGAACTTGAAGTCTTGGTTCAGGTCCATCTCTCACTGTGCTTAGCCATAAATAAAAAGGTTTTCGTGGCTGATTTAAACAGTTAGGAGGGCTGAGCCAGTAGCTAAACAGTCAAGGTCTGAGTATATCACAGAATGTCAGGGAATGAACTGTATTGCTGAAGAAGGGAACCAGCAGCAGAGTGTGTGCACTCCGTGAGGCATTAACCAGCTATTTACTGCAAAGTCTGCATCCTCACTTTCAGAAAAATGAGTGCCTTAAAAACATACTTCAGTATAAACAACCCTGCTTTTTCATGGAAAATGAAATAATTAGGTTTTAAGGGAAGATCATTTTTTTCTTCTTCTTTTTTTTTTTTCTTTTTTTCTGTAAGAGTTTTAGGTAGGCAGCCGAAATGAATTACTTCTCTAATTCATATTTTTAAAATGTGACTGTGTTCAAGACAGACCAGAAGAGAATGCAACCTGCCAGCTTAATTAAGTTTCTGGAATACTTCTGGGCAAAATTAATATATGTGGATGAAAGCCAAAATTAGCCTGACTGAACAGATTTTAGCTAGCACAGAACTCTGAGAAACACAGGGACCTTAAAGGACTCAGCCTAGCAATATTAATTACAGTGGTTAGAGAACTGTCTATCCTTTTTGTGGATGCCAATCTCCATTTATTGTTGTTTATTTCCAAGCCAATATGGTTATCAGAAAAATCTTATAGTTAAATTAAAAATTAGAAAATGATTTGCCATCATTTTCTGCTTCAAACTGTTAATAAACAGCAGCTGATGAAAACAGAAATCTAGACTTACTCAAATAACCTGAGTGTGAAACTGAATTAGTTCATAATTCAATAAAGGTCTCTGATATTAATGTCCTTTTTGAACGTGGACTCCTTACTTGGCCTTTATGTCTTCCTAGAAAAGGGTCTCGGAATTAAATGCTTTCTTAGTCTTGTCACCAGACATGGCTCCAGAACATTTAGAGAAAAGAAAATACATAGCATCTTGCTGTTTGGTTCCATAATTCTTCATGTCCATGCCTTGCCATGGTGATAGCTCTCCTGCAGTCCTGCGTACCTCAGTGCTTTATTTTGCAACATTAAAATGGAGGTAAGGTGGCAAAGAGAGATTTTTTTTAGCTCAGCAAAACCGGAGAACTCACCCTGATGTCTTTACTGAAACACAGCTCCCATTGCCTGCAGAGGAAAGTTTACCCAAGAAAGAAGGCCAGGATAAGACCATTAGGGGAAAATTCTCACACACATCTCTGTTACGTATTTCCAGCTTGTGTTGTTGATCAGCTCTGGTGAGCAATCGTGGGAGGTTCACGTCCTGAAAATACAGGATTGCTCTGCATGATATGCACATGGTGGTAATTATAGAAAAACTGATTAACTGATGTCAATGCAGAACAAAGACATTCTGGTCTTTTAATTACCCCCTAGAAGGAAGGCAAACATTGCCAATCTCTCTCCTTTTCTGTGAACAGGGCTTTCACAAAGCTCTGCTCCTCAATGTAATGTGGCCTAGGGATGCTCTGGATTAGTGCACTGCAGGAACTGCTTTCACTAAGCCTCTTCTGGAAAGGTGAAGAGGTCTTTGTGAGTGACACCCCCCGGCATTTATCTGGAGTACTTTTGATGATGAAGGTCTCTTATCAGAGAAAATTACACTTAGAAAACATCCTGGAATGAGAAATTATCTCTTCTTCTGCTTTTCCTTTGCGTTATGGTTACCGGTAGGATCTTGGCATTTATCAAGTTGAAAACAGTACCTGATTAAGACAATTTTTCTTCTGTCATCAGTAGGTTTTGAGCTTTGAAAGGTTATCATTGACTAATGGCCCATTGCTGACAACTCTGTCCTGTCACTCTGCAGTGGCAAAGGCTTGTCCAACTGAACCAGGTAGTTTCAAAAGCAGGAGAAACACTGGAGCCTGCCTTTCCATGCATTATAGTGCTTGTCTGGATTTTCTAACATTTAAGTAATGGGCTCTCAAGCACTCACCAACTGACAAATACACACAATGTAATCACAAACATTTCTTTTTCTTACAACATTAGCCTGAAAGTATGGGTCCAGTTGACCTCTATGACAGTTCAACAAATTTAGGGATGTCAACTTGTTCTGCAACTGACACAGAAAAATTTTGGTCAGATTTATAGCTGAACACTAAAAAGTCTTCAAATAGGTTTTGAAGCAGCAAAGATATATATTTTCCTTTCAAAGCCTTGTATCACCTTCTGGAGTATGAAGGTAATACTTTCACATCATGTCAGATCCCTCTCACTTTTTCTGGGCTTTAGTGTGTCAATGGTTATGAATAATAGAGGAAGGATATGTTTCCCAAAGAAGTCTATAACAAAACTCATACTGATTTCAAACAGAAAGTCCTTTCCCCAGGCTCAGATCAACCAAGCCATGGCAGTATATTGCATACAGAATTTACAAATACATATACAAACATATACACACAAATATAAAATTAATTACATTATATAATAATGTTAAAAATTAGAGTCTGGTATTTTTATCTCATAATTTCTAATCACATTTCATTAAGATTAATGCCACCTTATTTCCTTTGTGTTCATGTCACAGTTGGTTTCAAATCATGTCTGTTATGTAGCCTGACAATTTTTCATGTAATTACCTTTTAGGAGTTGCTATAACTGAGCAATAAACTATTAGGAAAATAGACATTGATCTATCTAGAATTAAACATAAAAACACAGCCCAAATTTTGTTATTTAGATGCTTTGCTTATGACATGAGATTATTTTAAAACTAGAAAGAATTTTGAACTTGGACTTTACTCAGTATGCTATACTTTTGAGGTTCTTTTTGATTAGCGAAGGTTACATATGGAGTTTCACAAAAGCATGCATAAAAATATGTAACCTCAAGACAAATGAGCAAATTAATTTAGACAAAATGGAACAATTTATCCCTGGGGTAACTGCATGGAAGTTGGTGGCAGTAAGCCAGACACTGATTTGGACCATCAAATTTTGTATTGTTTACTTAGAAGCTATTTCCAGTTGGAGCTAGTTTAGTCCAGGTTGGCTGTGCTGAAGGTCAGTTGGGAGAACTGCTGTCTGCAGATTTTGAGGGTCATAGTCTGCAATTCAACTCCAGTAACGTTCAGGATTACAGCCTTTGCATGGGAAATTTTACTGAGACAGCTCCACTGTTCTTAATCCTTGTGAATATAAATGGATATAAATATTGGGAAATACATTTTACAGAGAAAAATAAGCTTCAGGCACAATAGGCACAGTTATAAAATATTAGCCATCTTCATAAGCAAAATGTTTCTCATTTTTTACATACAATATTTGTGGCTGCTCCAGCTTCCTTTGAAGTCAGTTCTGCCTTTGATTTAGATGGGAACTCTATGGGACACAGACAGTTTTAGTCATCACTTTTTCACATTTCCACTGCTTCATTCTAACAACTCAGAGCTTCCAATGCTGATATCAGTGGCTTTGAACAAGCCATATAACTTTTTCTCCATCTATTCATCTCTTAGTGCTGACAGCTGCTTGGAAACTATGTCCAGGCTCAGAAACTTATATTTAGTTTGGTGCATCTCTTTAATGGTCCATGTCTGAAAGTTCGAATTTTGAACAAAGTTTAGATTCACTGCCATATTTTTAGCCTCAGTGGACTGGAATGATGAAATTCAGAAAAGCCAGACATGGTTCTAAATGCAGTTCTGAGGTGATGATAGAGCTCATATTCTTTCTCTGGAAAGCACTGGTGTTTCTACTGTATCAGAAAAGATTAAATAACTCTTAATGTTTGTAAAATGCTTTGAAGGTGAAATGTGCTATACAAATGATACATTATCATTATTTTTAATAATACTACAATATGCCTCAAGAAATAATCATGGAACTTAATAAGAAATTAATTTTCCCTAGTTTGTGGTTGGTTTGGTTTTTTTTTAATATCCCATAAAAGTTAACAGAAAATTACAGTCCTGCTCTCAGAGTCTAACATAATGGTTCAAAAGACCTATAGGAAGGACATGTTTCTCCCTTTGGAGAATCTTATATGAAACTTTCCTAGAGATTCTTACAAGTTTCATTTCTGTTAAATTCTGCAGGATTTTTTCTTAAATTTTGCAATACACAGAATGAGAGATTATTAATCAGATAATTTGTTTTTCACTTGCTTTGTGAAACTGCTAATCCAAAATTTAAAGACTTCTTATAATCTGCAGGAGAGAGAGTAGCATTTACAGTCACATTTATAAAGAGAAAAATGCAATTTCCTTTTACATGTGTGTTCTAGCACATCAAGAGCTCTTACAATGTGTTTAAAACCTTTGATGTCAATGTCGCTAAATGGAATTTTACTAGTCAGCATTAGTCTCACCCACTTCCACAAAGCATAAAAGCAAATATATCTATTTTATTTGTATGCTCTGGTCTCCATTTTTGTCTGTCTTCTCTTTCTGTATCTCTGCCTCTATTTCTCAGTTCCTTGACTGTCTTTTTCCACTTCTCCTACTCGTTACTAGGAATATATTTTACTGACAAACTGTAATATTATAGCAATATTTTATTACTTCAGCAAGAAATATTCAGGGAAATAAAATAACGTGGAAGTTACTGAAATGAGAAATGTGAGAATATCAAGTGTTTCAGCAAAGTTCCATCTTCAGAACTGATTTACTGTTGATTTTCTCTGACAGCCCTTGCTTCTTTAACCAAAACAATCCAAAATTAGATTTGAAATTCAAGGGGTTGGCTAAGTGGAGTTAGGAGGAACTACTTTACATTTCTGATGAAGTTAAGAGGGAGTGTTAAGGAGTACTTCATTAATTCCAGTCCTTTGTGAAAAGTCATCAGCCTTGAGACTATTGGTGCAGCAAAGAATTTCAGAAGTACAAATACTCAGAATATTCTGTGGAGAGTTTATCTGCATATTGCTCTGTCTGGTTTTGTGGATGTGTGGAGGTCTATTGACACTTTTTTGCCCAGCTTCAGATTAATTGAACTTTATCCCCACTAACTACCTCTCCAGAGATGTGGTGCTAGCACTCGCTCCCAAGGGCCTGAGAGACAAGAAAAGAGAAAACAAAAATAGCCAAAGCAGCTTTCACTTAGATAAGAATAAGCTTTTAGAAATAAGGAATGTATTGTGAAATTCACAGATTAACTAATCCCAGGATTTGCCAGTCAGTACAAAGAACCTTGCCTCAAAAAGTGAAGAACGAAACTGTCACGCTGCATTTCAAAAGGCAGCTTAGCAGTAACGGAGTCTGGAAAGGAAGGGATGTGGTGGAAGTAGAGATCTGACTGGACTGGGGAAAAGTGTGGGTTGTGCTCAGTCTCTCATACAAGACAAGCTCTACTTGTGATAGAAGGAGACAGTATGAGCACACCTTCTAACACTAGTAAGCAAAAAGGCTGTACACATCCTCCTGTGGGTCTTGAATGGTGCTTGGGACATGAAGGTCGAGTGCAGTGATGGGGCTGGACTGGTGGCTGAATGGGCAGTTGCTTGTTGCACCCACATGCCAGTTGAAGCAGAGGAGCACTGGTTGATAAAGCGTTGAGAAAGGTGCTGCATACTGGAAGAGACTCACAGGCAGAGATCAGAAAGGGGCCAGAAGTGGTGCCATGAGGATTTGGAGGGACCTTTGTGCTGCAGATCTCTACAAACAGGAGGAGCTTGTGGGAAGCACCCTCACATGGGGCATTACCCTCCTTTGCCTTGTCTCTGTGCGAAGCAGTATGGAGGAAAGAACCACCTTTCCTATGATTGCCAAGTAAGGCCAGAATATGAAATATCTTTTTTTAAGAAAAACAATAATGGTAAGCCTAAATACAGCACATTTGAGATGGATTTGGGTTTCTTTATACACCCATTCTCCAACATGGGGTCAGTTTTCCAGCTGGGACATGCTGACCAAGCAGCCTGGGCTGCAGAGGGGAAGGGCGCACCTATCATCTCATAGTCAAGGGCCTGCAATGGCATTTGCAGAGTGGAACTATTTGGCTTTCAGCAAGTTTTTTCCTACATATGTCCTTTTTGGGAGACTGTCCTGAAGGGCAAGGGG
>NW_010130482.1:0-12326 GCF_000699245.1 Pterocles gutturalis | reverse complement strand
TGATCTTTAAGGTCCTTTCCAACCCTAAGAATTCTATGATTCTATGATTTACTAGGTCCTCTGGGTTTCCTGGAAGCTGGAAATGGAAGGGGGAAGCATCTGCCATTCACTGAAAGTATTTATCTCCTTGTTTTTTACAGCAGCATCCTTATCAGATGAAGGTTGCCTGTCCAGAATGAGAAGGCACCTTAAGACCCAAAATGATTCTCAATAGTTGTTGGTCTCTTTACAAGGCTGAACCTTTTTCCACTGGTTAAGATATGACATAATGAGCTGTTGGAAGAGGATGCTCTTCCCGTATACATTCTAACATGTTGGGAAGGATCTAGACTTCTTTGTTTTTATTTTTCATATCAGGGCGTTTCCTTCTAACATGATTCAGTGCACATCTACAAATTTTTTTCACAGTTTTACAACATAATGGGTTACTCATACTTTTATTGTTGAGAAATAATATATCTACTAATAATCCCATGTTTATAAGGAAGTTTTTGGAGAAGTCTAAAAAAAACCCCATGTTTTGAACTGAGAATTTTTAATTAATTTGAATGAAGAACTGCAGGTGCAGCAGTGCCCTGCTCACAAAGCAGCTAAAACTCTGCATATGGAAACCTTCTTGATGGAAAAGGGATGATTTCTTGCCCCTTAGCTTCCTCTGGACACTTCTGCAATAAAAAAGAGTTGCATCCCTCAGAATTGCCTCAGAAACCAAATTAAAATATTTTTCAAATGTATTGGCTTTGAAGAGAAGATCTTCAGAGAAAGCTCTGCCACAAAGAAAGCAACTGGGTAGAGGCTCAGAGCCAAAGACAGGTCTGTTTTGAGTTATAGTAGGGTTAGAGAACCCCGTTGTGAATACTGCTTGACCTAGAAGGTACTGATTTTGGAAGGAGAAATGGGAGAAGAAAGGAAATAGAAAACATAAAAGAGAAAATCAAGAACAAAATATAAAGAAAGAAAACTTAAAATGTGTATGGAAGATAATAGAAAAAGAAGTAGACATAAAATCTCTGAAGATCTTACTATCTTTGTTGGTGATATGAACTACCAGTGTAAACAGGATAGAAGCCAAAAAAGAAATGTCACCTTTCTTTTGAAAATAAAATGGTAATTCTTACACTAGAATTACTCTATGTGCAATATATGGCTGATACTCTATCTTCATAGCATGTAACGCAACAACTGTTTTATTTTTTTTCCAGGCTACTGGAAGATACATAAGGGCTTCATATATTGAATAGTATATAAAAACAGTAGCATGCTATTTGTACTTCATTATGTATCACTATGCCAAAATGGAAAAACAACTTTCTAAAACTGATCACATCTTATCTTATCCTTTAATTATCAAATGTTTTGAAAGGAATAGTGATTATAGACAAAAACGTTTCTATTTTAATATGTAGCTGCCATACAGAGTATTAGTAAAACATGGTGATGATGGTGATACACTGCTTAAGTGTAGTTGAAACATACTGTTAATGAACAATGCAATTTTGATCACAATTACTATTGTCAGTAAATTTATGCAAAGGATTTCTTTATGCAAAAAGCAGACAAATCTTTGAAATAAAATATTTTCATAGGAAAATATAACACTCTAATTAATATACTAAAAGTAGTTTGTTTGGTCTGATTCAGACTGATTTGTTGCTTACCAACAATTGTGTAGTTTGCTAATAATTTCCTAAATACTCATATCTGATAAATGTTTTTTCACATAAGCCTGATCCCTGCCATACATATGCATGTTTATTGGAAAACCACATATTGATATTACTTCAGTATTATTTTCTTCTTAAATTGAGTTCTGAACTGCTACCACAAATTAAATGTTTGAAAGTGAAACACATCAACTTCAGTCTGATTATTTCAGTCTCTATTTTTTTCTAGGTACTCCAGCTTTTTAAAACAGGCAGTGGGTTTGTGTCTCCTTGCAGAATTATGTGCATGTTGGTTACCTTTCACATTGCATTTTTGAATGATAGCAGCTTGAAAACAACCTTGCCAAAGTGTTACGAATAACTTTGTTCAACAATTATGACAATGCTTCTTTGTAAACATTGATGCTGCAGTAATATAGTGGGACAGTTTCATCCCTGGTTCAGCCCCACAGGCAGTCCTATTTCTAGTGGAAAAGAATTGCATCAGGAATTAATTTGGCTCAGTAACATAACTCTCTTGATTTAAGGTGAAGATTTACATCTAACTCCTGATAGTTCTATATAGAGTTAGCTGTTTTGTTTTAGGATGTTTCTGACATGTTATAGGGGACCCCTAATTGTAAGTACTATTCCTATCATACATCCTACTGGGGCTCTGTCTATCCTCTCACAATTTCATTTGGTTTACATGACTCTTGGCCCTCTAAAAAGTGCTGCTTCTCTTGCAGTAGTAATTCACACTTGATGTAGAGACGTAATATTTCATAAAATTAGTATCTGTGTTGCATTATAAAATTTGAACACTGCTGCAGCTACACTATTCTTGGCGCAGAACAGTCACTGCTTGACTAACTCAGTCAAGACACAGTTGTTATTCTCAGTTTCAGTGTTCCTGAACTGTAACCCATATGTGAGAGTTTTCTTCCTGAGTTAATAATCTCAAAGTTAGCAGTCCGGAAACTTGCAAATGTTTTTTAAACTCATCTTTGTTGTTATTGCCCACATCAGTCCTAGCTGTAGGAAGAAATTTAAGTTCAAATTTGTGGGTTGTTCTTAGCAGAATTCTGCTGAGACCCTCACATATGCAGTTATGGTATTTTTTTTATACCTTTGCCAGTTCTTCAATATTTCATCTTCCCAAATAATAGACTACGTGCAGCTGCCAGAATTCTGTCATATACAAGGGGCTTTGATCAGGTTACACTATTTTTGTCAAGCTTGCACACAGTCAAAGAATGTATTGACTCTGCAGCCTTAGACTTCATATGCAAAGAGCATCAAAACTAAGCTCCTGTTTTCATTTAGGGGCTGCCCTGCAAAGTTAGAGCCATCTGGGAACTACTTGATAAAGTCTAGTTAAATTTTTAATTTGAGAACAGATAGGAGGCCTATTCTGAACAAACTGAACAACTTGAAATTCAGCTCAGTTGAACAGTTTCACCCTTCCATGACAAAACACAGATCTACTGCCTTTCTGTTAAGCAACTTCATTCACATTGACCTCGGCCTTTGGATTCTTCTCTTAAATATAACAAATTAATTACCTAGTTTTCCAGTGTTGCTTTTCAGTGTTACAGGACTATAACCAACATGTTTCTGGATCTAATAAAAATATAACTTTCCATGCAATAAATTTCACAAAACAAAACCCTCTAATAGTGAAATAGACACAAATCTAAAAAGGACTGATATTAAAATAAAAGCATGCTGCACATTCAAATAAAAACCTAGATGCAACTGCAACAGATTATGCATGCATGCATACACAGTTATGCCGTAAGCTAACACTTGCTCTTTGACAACATTTATTAATATAAATTAATAATTTAACCATAAGGACTTTACAGTCAATGCAAATAGATATAAAATGTAATAGTTCTGTTAAATAAAAGCAAAAGAAGTATCAAAGATGAACTGTTAAAAGAGATATTGATTTTAAGCACTGTCATTTGTTTCTGTGGATAATTTAGCATTCTTGCAAAGATGTCTCTAGATCATGACACCAAGAATAATGGCTTGCCTCATCACCAATCAAAATTCCCCAATATTCTGTTAAAGCACTTTATAATCTTAAGGAAGCTTGAGCATCGTATTGTTGGTGAAATGATTTATTATGAACAGTAAAGGCCTGGTTATTTATCAAGGAAACTGCAACATTTATTAGTTTAATTCATATCTTAAGTCTTCCTGCCTGAAACAGCCTCCAGCATCTCATTTAAATGCAACTTAAATTACAATTAGAATAGGAATACCACCAAAATTACATTTGTCTTGGCTAACTATAATCCAAAAGCTCATTTGGAAGCACCTGTGAGCAGCATTTGTTGCCAAATAGAGAAGGCAAGATTATGTTTCATTTGACACAATAAATTTTCTAAAGTACAGAATTTGAAATGTTTGCAGAACAAAGAACTGCTTGTAACCATGGCTGATGATAATTATGAGTAGTTCAGCACTGCTGAGGTACCTTGGAATGCTCATTGTTTAACCTGGAAACAATCTGAACTAAAACATAGTGTTAGCTTTGCCTGAGAATATGCACAAAATAAAGAGTCTTACTGGCTTAATCACTGGAATTTCACCTTTAGGAATATGTAGAAGTATTATTGTTATCCTAAAACAGTTTGAAGCAAAATTCGAAGCAAAATAAATAAGTAAATAAAATAAAAATACAAGAAGGAAAAAACCCAGTACATCAAATCCGGTAAACCAAACCAAAACACTGAAAAAAACCCTTTCTCTCAGAAAGTACACAGATTGGCTATCTTTTGTGAATCAGTAACTCATGAATTGCAGACTTAAAGTAAACAGGCACAAGGTGGCAATACCTTTCCCAGACTGCTTTGTATGCTGTTTATTGGACTTTTCCTTTTTTTTTTTTTTTTTAAAGCCTCAAATGAAATAAAAAATAAGGAAAGTGTAGTGTCATAGTACTAAAGTACTGAAGAATATTCAAAGTTTCAAGACAGATTTATTTTTCCAAGGTTATGTGCCTGTAACTAGCCATAGCAGTCTTCATTAGCATCACCTGTTCTCTCAAAACCACAAACAAAAAGCTCATGTGTATTTCTGCCAAAATTTTATATCCAGAAGCTTTTATGCCAGGCTTTCAAAATCACAATTCTATCTGCAGCAAAATCCAGACAAGTACAATGGTAAATCTTAATGCCACCATCGAAAGTTAAAAACTATCTGTAGAACAATTTAGTTAATTTGCTAGAAAGTTATGTCAATAAGTTTGTACCAACTGGAACCTTCTGCAGAGATGAGTTTGTGAGGGCAGGCATAGTCTGCACTTCCTTGTAACCTTGTAATACTACCTGCAAGGTGTTCATGTTGCCGTGTCCTCTCAATATGAAGTTTGTTGCACCTTTGTATGCTGATAAGCGAGAAGTCAGGGGGTCTACACTCTAGGCACAGTCCAGAAGAATTGTTACTGTAGAATGAGTCATTTTTTCCTCTTCACACGTGTGCCAATTTGGATCCCATCAAATCTGAATGGCAGGTAGAGTTCCCTCAGGCTGAGATTGTCTGCTGAATCAGTCACAACTGAAAGCATCATTCTTGCACATTTGGCCTCTGATTCAGCAGGTGATTGTTTGTCCATGAATTATGCCCTGGATGGTGACAGGGTTGTGACTGACATATTTTTCTTGACAATATTAAGGCCACCAGCTCAATATGGGGAGAATATGCTTTGGGTGAGATGGAGAAGCCTCTTGTTTGTCTGATGCTTAGCAGAGTCAGAGCTGTGATGGGTTTTAAGCAGTATCAATACTCCAGAGATACAGGCCTGATCAAATAAACCCAGCCAAGTACAACACTACCTTACTGAGTAACAATCGAAGTAAAAGAAATCTGTCCTAATTACTTGTTGCTGTCATCGCATCTATCTTGATCACCACTGCCTATTATAGAAAACACAGAGATTAATTGAGGCTTACCAAGAAGCTTGATTGATGCTTCTCAAGATTGTTCTGTTATGATTAACCAAATTGTCTATATATGAATTGAGAGACAGGGTTTTAATTAAGATCTCAGAATCCAAGGGCAGTTCTGTGCACTAGTAAGATTGGCTCAGCCATGAATCTGAGGTACAGTTCTCATAGTTCAGATGGATAGCAATATGATGCAAACGACCTCTAATTCAAAAACTTGACTCTGAAATGATAGAAACGAGTATTGCCATTCAGAAGATATGTAACATAGGGAGTGTTCTGTTTCTTCTCATCTAGAATATTATGAAGTTTCCTTTCCTTCAGAAAAAGGTAATTAAAAATTCTGCTTATGCTTCTGCTTGATCTCTTCTATAACTCCCAAGTAAATCAAAGCAAACACTTGTTTTTATAAGACTTACTGAAGAGTGAGGAGCAAAAATTGTCATATGAGCATAAAATTAGATGTTTGGCATTGCCAACAATGTCTAATGTTCAAGTATAAACAGTAGTCTTTGACCATGTCCAGCAAAACCTGGGTTTCCAAAAGTCAGCTCCAGGATGGTTTTGATGTGACTCCTGCTCATCCCATGAAACTGCAGGCTAGGCAATCAATTCTTTTAAGAACAGACAGACAAGGTACTGTACTCAGCTGGATTCCCAGACACCTTATATAGGTGTCTGAATTGTGACTCCTGTGAGCATGGATCAAGCATCCTAAAATCTCTCTTGTTATATAGATCATCTATATGAACACTGAAGAACTGATGATAAAGATATGAATGATCTGGATACATTTTCTTGGATCACTGTTGCCTTAATATTAAGCTCTAAGTTATTTTCAAGAGCCGCTTTTAGAAGTAGGTTATCAGCAGCCTGACAGACTAGATTTCCTAAAAAGATGGGAAGGAATGAATTTTCTTCTGAGCCACACTTCTCCAGCAAGAGATTCCTCTAAATACAATAAAAACTACCTGAATAAACATCACCTGTAGGTGGTGGGAAACACATTGTTTTTTACCAAGATGTGTGTCAGAGCTTGAGTTCAGGACCTTAAAAAGAGTGAAACCTCAAGGATGTCAACAGTTACAGCAATCCACAGGTGGTCTGTTTGCCGTCACTTAAGTGTTGGACCTCACTATAGGATGCTTTCTGGATTTTAGTTTTGTGATTACTACTGCCGAATCTGGAATGGACAGTGTTTTCAAAGGGGTATTTTGGTAACAGGAAGAACTTGCCTGTTTAGGCTGGTATACTTGGCTTCAGCCGTGAATGCTGAATTGTTATTCAAAAAATATAACAAAAAATTGTTATTATTCCTGCCTTTTTTTATTGTTCATCAATGTTTTGGTGAATTGGCTTTGCTTGACTTCTTATTATAAGTTGTATGCATTTGTACTGATTTATAAATATGGCACTAAGCACGTGAAACTGAAAATGTGGTCTCTTGGTCACAGAGCTGATGCTGATGAAATTAATTACAAAGTCACAGACTCCAAAGTGCAGCTCGTTAGAAAAAAGCTGGTCATTGGTCACAATGATTTTTATATTGCTTCCCCCTGGAATTACAGATGTCTTAATTTGAAGTAAGGGTAACTAATCTTAAAGCTTTTAAAATTTCGGCTGAAGAACAGTAACAGATAAGAAAAGCTCAAGCACTTTATTCAAGTATGTAGGTGTGGGAGGAAAGACAGCAAGAGCAATGGCTGTAGCATTTGTTAGGGATGTGTGCTCTTTTTGGGTAGATTTACTTGCTATATTTGTCGATTAATGATGTGAAACAATTATGACAGACTAATTTCAGTCATTATCAATAGCCGAAGGCAGTGGGGCAGGGGGGAATATTTATGTCTGTGCCTAAGTGGTCTCTAACTTATTTGGGGGAGCAGGGGTCTAACATACATACCCAGAAAAAAATGTTTATGAAAGAAACAGTTCTTTTTTTCTTCAAAGATAGGATTTGAACTTACACTGATCCAGACTGCGTCTTCTTGCCACGATCAACAAGACGGAAAGTTTCAATGCCATCCTGACCTTTCCCTTGCACTAACATATGAGGTGTGTATATATAGCTCTATGAAAAAGCTATTCAGGAGTTTATGAACTTGCATACTTAAGATACAAAGGCATGTACAATTGAATCTACACCAAACCACATGCAAATTATAATTCTTTTCCATGAAGTGGGACAGCAAACTCAAGTGACAGATTTAATACTCAGTGTTAGATTTAAACCCACTGAACAGGTCTGTCCTTTTCTACTGAGGTTTCTTGTCACCAAGACAATTTATCCTTAGCAGGAAACAAGAAGGGAAGCCTGGAGAACATGGATTAGGGAGAACTAGGGCACATGGTCGTCATTACTAGCAGTATGAGGCATTGTAAAGCAGATCTGCTGTGCAGGCTTCTGTACTGCGAGTTCCTCAGTGTAATTAGTCTATGTACAAATGTGTCCTAACATAAAATGTCTATTGATGTTATCCAGGACAGGTCAGTATCATTGTCTGGTAAACAACTGGATATTCTGCTTCACAACAAAGGTACTTAAACTGTGAAACTATTTATCACAGGACATTCTGGATATTAAAAAAAGTCTATGGATTCAAAATGTGATTACACAAATGTATAGGAAACTCAAGTAAGGATTTCACATTGGTGATTATGAAAAGACTCATCTCTCTTCCTGACCCATGCAGCTGAAATTGTACACACAGGCTCATTTTGAAAACTCAACAACACCCTGGATGCTGAGCACCTGTTGAGCTGTTCCAGTGCCACAGCTTTACCATGGGTAGAAAGCTCACCTCTTTCTTCATCCTCTGTGGCTTTTTCACAATGAAGTGTTTTGTAACTGTGTATTAATTTATACACTAACAAATGTACTTGCAATACTTATCTACAGAAAGTAAATGCAGGTTGCTTATTGCTGGCCCTTGACTGAGACCACACACACAAAATGATTCCTGTGAAGTGACGGGAGGGGTCCAGCTTATTGAACCTGGTAGCATCTTCCCTCTGAGAAAATTCATAACTATCCATGCCTATAATATCCACTGAAAGGTCACAAAGAATGGATGACTGGGGGTTAGATCAAATTCTCATCTTATTCAGGATGGTAGCTCTGAATGTTATTGAACTTCCCAGCTTTTTTTAATGTTAGCTTTGTAGAGTTAAAAATTGAAATTAAGCTGAACAAATCCTTATTTCATAGAATGCATATAAGTAGAGTCCCAATATTAGCATTTACAAAAGTGCTAATTCCAGTTAAACAACTGGCATTTAGACATGCATGGAGAAAAAAAAAAAAGAGAGTTATCCTACTCTGTCTTTAGATGTACTCCCCAGCCTTGCAGATTGTTGATACTACTGATGGAAGATGCTGTTCCAGGCTTTTCTCATAAGAAAGATCTGTTCTTCATTACTGCCTTGAACTTCTTGCATTTACTTGCCAGGAGTTTTCTAGGAGCTACAGCTTCCAGCTAGCACTGTTTCAGTCTGAACCAGTTTTCCTCAAAAACTGCTACTGCATTTTAGGCCATGAGCTTTTCTTTTGCTGTAGTAAGTGACTTAATTGAGCCTAAAGAAAAAGCTCTACATTGAAATTTTGGGTTCTGAGCATGTTCCAAGCCTAAGAAGAAAGGTTTTCTGGAATGCAGTAAGATACTGTGGAGCTGCACGAGGGTCTCAAGGAATGTCTATCTTCTCAGGGTCCAACAATTAGCAGGAGAGGCATTTCTGAAACAGCTGACTGCCGATTTCTTTAATAACCACTCATTAATCTAAATTCTATAAACTTGCATTTTTTGAAAATTTGTACTTAACCATTAAAACACATTTTATGGCAGTGAGTTCCATAATTTAATATGGATAATTTGGAATACGGAAAGTTAATAATTTGACATTCAATGAGGTGCTTTCTTTTTTAAATATTCTGATAATTTACTTGGATGAGATTTGATTTTATGTTATGAAAAATACTGAATATTGCATCTTCTCTGGAGCACTCATTTATAGACCATCCTATCTCCTTCTCAGTGATTTGGGGTTTTTTTTAGGGGGGGGGATGGTTTGGGGGTTTTTTTGTTTCTTTTTAAAACTACAAAGTGTTTAACATTTTTTCTTCAACTTACCAATATCACCACAGAAGCAGGCATCCAGGGTCAATGAAGTATTTGAGCTTTGTAATAGTAATAAGGGGAAAGGATAGCACAATACAAAGTATTAAAAAAAATGAAGAAAAGAAATCTAACGAGACAATGCTAGAAAGCAAAGCCAAGAAATGTAGCTATTGGAATAATTAATTAAAGATACTGTAAGGTATTAGTCAGACATTAGAGCTAGACTTTGAATAATGGAGGCCAGCTGGGCAAGCAGTATGAAATATAAGTAAGGAAATATAAGTAAGTCAATGTCCATGCAAAACAGCACACACTGGGTTCTATACTCATGCCTAATCACCAAGTGTGTAGGTAAAATGAACAGTATTAACTCAAAAACACGCAAGACATAATGGTTTGGGTTTTTTTTGCTTAACATTTAGTAGGCCTAAAAAAGGCAATCATGCTAGAACTTATATTGCATTGATTCCCCTTTGCCTTCCCAGGTTATCCTTTTATCATCTTGTAAAGTCATTACGTGAAATACTCTGTTGAATCCTGTTCAGGACTTTCATAGTAATTTTTAGTAGCTGCAAGACCTAACTGCAGAAAATAGCCCAAGTTCACTCACTGCATTTAGTTTCTCTGTCTAGGAAGTTGAGGACAACTTCCTAGTACAGGTAATGGAAAGCCCGACCTGAGGAGAGGCACTGCTGGACCTGTTGCTGAATAATGGAGAAGAACTTACTAGAGAGGTCAAGAAGGAAGGCAGCCTGAGCTGCAGTGATCACGCTCTGGTGGAATTCTCAATCTTGAGAGGTACAGGACAGGTAAAAAGTAGAGTCAAGACCCTAAACCTCAGAAAGGCAAACTTTCAGCTGTTCAGGGCACTAGTGAGTGGGTTCCTTTGGGAAACTGCCCTCAGAGGCAAAGGAGTCAACAAGAGCTGGGAGATGTTTAAAGACATTTTTCTTAAGGTGCAAGAGATGTCAATCCCAATGTGCAAGAAGCTGGGCAGGGGAGGCAGGAGTCCAGCCTTGCTAAGTCAAGACCTCTTAGCCAAACTAAAAGGCAAAACCAAAATGCATAGGCAGTGGAGGCAGGGTTACACATCCTGGGGAGAATATAGGGATATGGCTGGGGAGTGTAAGGAGGAGATTAGGAAGGCCAAGGCACAGCTGGAGCTGAACTTGGCTAGGGATGTGAAAAATAACAATAAGGGTTTCTTCAGGTACATAGGACAACAAAGGAGGATGAAAGAAACTGCACCCCCGCTGATGAGAGAAACAGAAGACCTGTTTACAAACAGATATGGAGAAGGCTGAGGTACTTAACAACGTTTTTGCCTTGGTCTTCACCATCTAGTGCTCTAGCCATGCTGCCCAATTCACAGAATCCAAAGACAGGGACTGGGAGAATGAAGGACTGCCCATTGTAGAGATCACATTAAGAGAACCTGAAGGTGCATATGTACATGGGACCTGGTTAGATGCATCTGAGGGTCCTGATGTAACTGGCAGGTGAAGTTGCTAAGCCACTATCCATCATATCTGAGAAGTCGTGGAAGTCTGGAAAAGTTCCCAGGGACTGCAAAACAGGAAGCATAACCCTCATTTTTAAAAAGGGAAAAAAGCAAGACCCAGGGAACCACAGGCTGATCAGTCTCACCTCTATGCCCAGCAAGATCATGGAGGAGATCCTCCTGGAAACTATGCTAAGGCACATGGAAAATGAGGTGATTGGTGACAGCCAGCATGGCTTTACTAAGGGCAAATAATGCCTGACAAATTTGGTGGCCTTCTACAATGGGGTTGCAGCGTTGGTGGGTAAGGGAAGAATAAGTGATGTCATCTACCTGGAAGAATGCAAAGCCTTTGACACTGTCCGACATCACAACCTTGTCTGTAGACATGGATTTGGCGGAGGGACCACTCGCTGGATAAGGAATTGGCTAGATGGTCTCACTCAAAGAGTTGTGGTCAATGGCTCAATGTCCAAGTAGAGACCGGTGGCAAGTGGTGTTCCACAGGGGTTGGTACTGGGAGCAGTGTTGTTTAACATCTTTGTTGGAGACATGGACAGTGGGATTGAGTGCACCCTCAGCAAGTTTGCCGACAACACCAAGCTGTGTGGTGTGGCGGCCACACTGGAGGGAACGGATGCCATCCAGAGGGACCTTGACAGGCTTGAGAGGTGGGGCCATGCAAACCTCATGAAATTTAACAAGGCCAAGTGCAAGGTCCTGCACGTCGGGTGAGACAGAGACGTGGGAGGAGAATGGCTTGAGAGCAGCCCTGAGGAAATGGACTTGGGGGTGCTGGCTGAAGAGAAGCTGAATATGACCTGGCGATGTGTGCTTGCAGCTCAGAAAGCCAACCCTATCCTGGGCTGCATCAAAAGAAGTGTGACCAGCAGGTCGAGGGAGGTGATTCTTCCCCTCTACTCTGCTCTCGTGAGACCCCACCTGAAGTACTACATCTGGCATTGGTGCCCTCAATGTAAGAAAGACCTGGACCTGTTGGAGTGAGTTCAGAGGAGAGCCATGAAGATGGTCAGAGGGCTGGAGCACCACCCCTATGAGGACAGGCTGAAAGAGTTGGGGTTGTTCAGCCTGGAGAAGAGAAGGCTCC
>NW_010130481.1:962-5616 GCF_000699245.1 Pterocles gutturalis | reverse complement strand
CCCTCCAGCCGCTTCTCCAGCTCCAGCACCTTCACCTGCGCCCACACCGACATCGGTCCCTGCGCACCCCAGGAGGGGCGGAAGGGACCCGGCCCCAGGATGGAACCCACCCTCCCGGCCGTACCTGTGTTTCCATTTCTTCCTTCTTCAGCTTGATGAGGGACATGCCCGAGAAGTCCATGGTGTCTGTGGAGGAAAGTGGGGAGGTTCTCCCTGAGCCTACCCCTTGGAGAGGACCCTCATGTGCCACCGTGAAACCAGACAGGCACCTTGGGGTGTTTGCCAGCCCAGAAAGGGATTTAGGGGGGGTTTTTTTTGTTTTCCCCACATCCCCTTTCCTTGCAAAGCCCTCACCTTTCTCCTCGATCTGCTCTTGCCCCAACTTGGTGGATGCCACCACGTTGGCCGCCATCTCGTTGACGTTGCGCGAGCACTCCTGGAGCCGGCCCAGGTTCCTGCTGCTCTTCTCGGCTTTCACCTGCAACGAGCGTGGGGATGGCTGTGGGTCCCCCCCCACCACGGCACTGTCCCACCAGCCCCCAGGGCTTGGGGGACCCCAGGCAGCCACGGTCTGTGTTAGAACAGAGACACCACGCACGCCCTGTCCAAACTGTCCTTGGGCGTGAAAACCTGCGGGTGGAAAGGACGGACAGACAGATGGACACGTTTATTCCTGGTGGTCCCATCCCAGCCAGAGAATGTGACCCCACCAAGGGGGACACCAAACCTGCTCTGCTCCCACCCAAGCCGAGCACACATGGATAACCAGCACCCGTGACGACAGAGCTTTTTCTTTTTTTTTTGCACCTTTTTTTTTTCTTTTTTTTTTTTTTTTAATTTTGAAACCATCTGCTGTAAAAAGCAGTATGGGTCCTCCTCCCCCAACCTGCAGCCCCATTTGCTCAGTGAAACCTCCACCCATCGCTTCCGCCCACGCCAACAGGAAAGGTGGCGAGGACTAAAATCCATCCCACTCCGTGCTGGCTCCTGCAGCTGCTTATTCAAGGCTTCATGTTCGTTATTATTTTTTTTTCCCTAATCAGCCCAACAGGAGGACGACAGGAGGTTTCACACGTCTCCATTTCCAAGGCAAGCCCTGCGAGGTGTGGGAATATTAATGCAGGTGAAGAACATGGATTCACAATCACGGACTGACTTGAGAACAGTGAGAGCATCCCTTCCTCCCTGCTGCAGGACTGACGGACACGACGGCCACACACCGCTGCCCGAAAGCATCCACAAGCCAAAACCACGGGAACAAAATGAGTTAAATCGAGCCAAGCTGCATCCAGGGGGTCCTGCTGGGACACTCACCTTAGAGGCAGCCACCAGCTGGGCCGTGCTGGCAGCGATCTCATGGGAGCAGACGATCAGCTCTTCGTACTTGCCCGTATGCAGGACGACCCTGTCTGCTGACTCCCTGCGTTACGGATCAGAAGGGAGATGACATTAGAGACACTCGCCGTGCAGCACAAAGCAAGCGCAGGCTGTTTACCTCCTGCTATGCCCTGAGAAACCAGCATCAGCCTTTGAACCAGTAGTGTTGTCTGGAATTATTTAAAGCTCATTTACAAAGTAAACTACTCCAAGCCCCGACCCAGAAGTTTAGCCTCAAAGGAGGCAGGATTCTGGTTCTGTAATGAAATGGATGAAATTTTTAAATGTGTCCAAAATATTTTAGTCCAAAAAAGTCCCCACATTTCCTGCATTAGCATAGGGATACCCTGCCCTGATCCCAGCCACCCACACCCATCCGAGCAGCAGCCAGGACACGGGGTATTTGCTTGCAGCAATTTTCCCGTTTTGCAAAGAGGGAGGAACTGGCAGTCCCCATTTCAGCGGCTGGTCCGACACGGGCTACGATGCTCTTTAAGGAATTAACAATCACGCTCCATGCGGAACCAGCAGCGGGCCAGTTTGGGTTATCAGGCGATGGAGAGGCGTGGGTCAGCCCCAGGCGCAGCACACGGAGCCGTGCCCGGAGCGGATCGTCACGCGGCGGCCGTGGGAGGGGTCCTGGGGACCTAAACCCGCTGCGTGGCTCCCCAGCCCACCGCCTTGGCCGCAGAGATCAGCCCTTCGGTCCAGCGCGAGTTCTTGGCATAAAACTCCTGGGTTGTTGCTGCCCCCTGTTGTTATGAGAATATTATGGCCTGTATTAAATTGCTTTTAATATACAACAATAAAGAAATCCATATAAAATATCCGTATAAAATATCACAATGTATAAATTCATCTATAAAGCCACAAATCAAGCGATTGGCAGCACTTCTGTGTCCTTCAGGCAGCTCTTACTGCCCTGCTTCAACACAGATCAAGAAAAACAACTTTGGAGTCTCCAAATCTGGTCTGGGTTTAACACCCAACTTTGGACAGTTGTCATTAGATAGAGATGGCTTTGCAAAGGTGACAGTGACATCTGCAGAGAGCACCGTGCTCAGCAGCCCGTCTCCAGCGAGTGACTGCCCCAGAGTACCGCTACCAGGGGAAAGCACAAAGTCCAGCCGGTGATTCTGGCAAACGTGGGAAATGCTCCGGGATTCACGCCGGTGCAGAGAGATGAGTGCAGGGTGGGACTTACCCGGCCACTTTCTACTATCTCCTTCTGTAGGTTTGTAGATGTCATTACAAGAAGTCTAATAGCCTGGAACAAAGAAAAACAGGTTTGGGGGTTTGGTGGGAATTTTGTAGAGAAGGATTGATGCTGCCGATGGTGGGAAGTCACAGTTTTGCACGGTCTTGATGCCCCAGCTGGGTTTCTGCAGTACTGACCTTCATCAGGTCCGTGCAGGAGTTCAGAATCCTGTGGGGAAACAAGAAAAAAGTGGTCAGCATCCTCCAACGTCACTTTGGCTGTGGCCTCAGTTAGAAAACGGGTCTTTTTTGGAGACCGCCCAGCCTGCAGGTTACTCCTAAGCAACCCACAAAACAGCTGTGAACAATTGGGTTAGATGTGCAAGATGAAGGTCCACCTCCCACAGAGAATTGGCATCAGGATGGGGCAGCACTGGGAGTAAATCTCAGCCCAGCAGGGGACGGGCACGGGACAGAAACCCGCCCGCGGCCGTCACACGCCACCCCCCAAACTCACCGCTCGTTCACTTCAAGCTTAACACCGGAGCTCTCGTTCCTGGCCTGGCTCATCATCTCCTGTTGGGAAGCACACGAGGAAGGAAGGGTTGGGCACTGAGGAACAGACGCTGCTGCCCCCAGGCACCCGAACAGCCCGTGCTGCAGCTTCTCCTCACCTCTATCCGCCTGACAGCATCCTCGATCGCCTCCGAGGTGGAGGCCATCTCCTTCTCCACCATGTCCCCCAGCTCCTCCTGCCTGATGTCCAAGCTCTTGGGCCTCAGCTCCTGCCGGAGGAGGCAGAGGGAGGGAAGGGGACATTCGTAAGGAACAGCACCAAACCAAGGGATCCGACTCCTTTTTTTCCCCCTAAATAAATAAAGCTGCAGGAGCAGCGTTCTCCAGACCACGTGCCACCAACTCACAGCAAACACGGCACAGGGACCTCAGAGGGAAGAAATGCCCCAAATCAAGGTGACAAAGCTCGATGGCAGGAGCAGTTTTGGCAGAGCAGGGCTCGAGGGGGCTCTGGAGAGCTGACAGGCTTTGAATTAACAGCGGTTAATGGAAAAGATTAATGGGGGCTTCACGAGAATATCTGAAAGTTGGGAAGTTACTGGGGTTCCTGGGCTGAGAGATTTCAGCTGATGTGAGGGTCCCTGTGTCCATGCACCACCAGGTCTTGGTGCCTGGAAGTTGAGATGGCTCAAGAAAAGCACCAGAACCAGTGGGTATGGGGGACAAACCACCCCAAAGTGCTCATTCCAACCTAGCATCTCAGATTTCAGCTCTGGACAATGGAGAAAGCCATGTTTTGATTTTTTTTTTTTTTTTTTTAAAAAACCCTGCCCATCACCTCCCTGGGATGCAGCCAGAAGGCTGCGAGGAAACATCCCAAACATCAACAAACGGAGGCACCATCCTACTGCATTAACCACCTGCTTCGATCTTCCCTTTAGGAAATACAAATCCCAGTAAATAACCAGCCCTGGGGGGAAGGTGGGTGCGCTGGGCTCCGTCTCCTACCTGTGCCAGCTGCAGGACCCCCCGCAGCGCCCGCCGCACGTCCCCCAGCTCGGCGCGTCCCAGCGTCTCCTTGTCCTTCAGCTCGCCCAGGTAGTCCAGGCTCCGTTGCCCGCAGTCCCGGCACATCTCCGTCAGCCCTGGGGAGAGGATGGGTCAGTGCCAGACCCCTCAGCGGGCAAGGAGTCCCCCCTCCCAGCCCTGCCACCCTCCTCTTCCTCCTCCCCTCGGACACAGGGATGATGCTGAGCATCGGCAGCAAATTTCTCGCAGAAGAGCAGAAATCGGTGACCAGCAGCAAAGTGACATTCTTGACCCAGGAAGGGGCACTGGAGGGGAGGGAATGTCAGGAAGGGGAGCACCGGGAGCTGGGGGGACCATGCTGTCCCTGGGGAAGGTCTGCCCCATACCCAGCCCCCAGCAGAGTGGGCTTTGGCACAGCCACCCCAAAAAATAAGCCCCACAAGCAAAAAAAGCCCCCGGACCCACTGCACGCCCCCAGGGCACTCACGGTCAGCGTGGTCGGTGGGAGCCAGGTGGGACGTGGCGCTGCCGTTGA
>NW_010130481.1:396-813 GCF_000699245.1 Pterocles gutturalis | reverse complement strand
CCCTCCAGGGCACCCAAGGATCAGCACAAGAGCTCGGAGAGGTCAGTCTTGACCCCTCCAGCTGGCAGGATGCTCCTCCAACGAGCGCATGGGAACCCACCAACCCCTCCATCACCAGGGCATTGCGTGCTTGCCAGCGGCCCCGGCTGCCGGGGGGGTGCTGGGTAGATCAAAATAAAATGGCCCCCCGCCCCAGGTCCCTGCCATGGAGTCCACATACTGCGCGTGTCCGTTCTCCAGGGCGTCCGTGGACTCCAGCGCTGCCTGCGCCCGGCTGAGCAGGTAATCTGTAATTAATTTAGCTTCGTTAAGGCAGTCAGGCTGTGTCTGAACGAGCACAAGCACCGGGGAAGCCTGACCCCAGCCTCCTTGGGGGGGGATGTTTGGTGGGAAAAGATGCCTGGGGGTAGCCGAGAT
>NW_010130481.1:0-218 GCF_000699245.1 Pterocles gutturalis | reverse complement strand
GCAGCTGCTGCTGCAGGCTCTGCTCCTGGTTGCTCTGTGGGGCAAGAGGGACACGTGTCACCATGGTTCTGTCCCCAGCATGTCCCCCGAGAGCCCATTTGTGGATCAGACCCAAGCATCCCAGTTACATCCCACCAGCTACACCGGCGACGGCTCAGCTGAGCCCCCCAAGTCCTCAGCATCCCCAAAACACGTCTCACGCTGGCAGGCGGAGGGGC
>NW_010130480.1:6266-38681 GCF_000699245.1 Pterocles gutturalis | reverse complement strand
TTCTATGATTCTATGATTCTATGAGTTAATAGATTTGAGTGCTCTCTGAAATTAATTGGTATTTTGGTTCCAGGTGAGTACAGTACAGTTTATGTTTAAGTATGTCAAAACTGCTTTGATTTAGAAGTGACTTCAGATCTTAAACATCCAAATCCTTTTGGCTGCCTCTGAAAGCTGGCTTCTGGAGACACTTTTGCAAACAGGGTTTTCCTCTGAAGTCCCAGTGGAGGATCAGAAACCTTCTCCTCTGTCCTTTCCAATGTGATAAATTCAAGAAAACAGGAGATTCCTAACTATGAAGCAAGTTCTCTATTTCACTTTCATTTTCCTGAAGGAAGTTTCCTGAGCTTTTTTTTGTTATCTTAAGTAGAAAAATGAAACAGATGAAGAACAGCAAGAAATTAAAAAACTACTGGCTTTCCCAACTCAAAACAGAAATATGATTTATATGCATGGCCATTTTTCTCTTCTGTATTTACAAAGTGCTCTATTACTTGAAGATCTGATAAGAAGAGAAAATAATATTCCTGAGCAACCTGGTCCTTGCCTGTTACAGCTGTCCCTACTGTTCAAGTGGGTGCAGGGACCAGATCAAACCCGGGAGAATTCTAAATGTAACATACACATGCAGGCATTAATACATTTTCCTTTATGGTGGCTTTCCAAAGTTCAGCACCTGGACCTCAGGCCACATACGAGAATGTTCTCTATTTGGTTCTCTACATATGTTTTTGTTCTTTTATTTATTTCACAAGCCTGGCTACTTAATGATATTTGTTTCTTTTATTAATACTTGCCTTTTTATATCATGCCTTTCTCCTGAGAATGTGAAAATATGTAAATAAACTGAGCAAAGACATCCAATTTTAGGCCAGTAGTAGGGTAGGCCACTATGATTACGCTATTTGTGAATAAACAAAGGCGTTTACCCAAAATACTCAAGGCTGACTCTGACAGTCTAACTGAAAACCTTCAAATTAATCATATGCTTTAAAACTCATTTTTATAAGCCTTATAGTCTGTCAAGCAAGGAGTTGGTAGCGGAGGTGGGGACAGAGCACAGGGAGCTGGGCTCTCCCTTTCCTGATATCATGAGCAGTGATGGGGCAGGTTCTGATTTTTATTACATTGGTTTAGATTGGGGTGATAACGCTTGAAGTCAGTAGGCTGGAATAGTGTAACATTCAGTGAATGGCCTTAGGTTTGGACCCTAATGGTGAGAAGCCTTGCCAGCTGGTGCTTAAAACACGTCCCTCTCCTCCTCTCATTTTACATGGACATGCAGAAGAAATCCTGTAGGATGGGGATCCAGTGCATCTCGTTCTGAACAGAAGCATTTTTACCAGCTCTTTTGACACTCCTACACAACGTCTGTCGTCTGCTTCATGTGTACTTCTAGCTCCCTTTGAGACAAATTACTTTGCTGATAGCTGAGTGGGTCAAAACCACAACAAGCTCCCTGGAACAGTGGGCAGAAGTGCAGCCCTGCTGCTGCCAGCACCGTGTCCTTTGACATTTCCCAGTGCAGGGATGCAACGTGTTGTTTCCCACTCCTCTACTTCTCTGCTACATTGCAGAATATACCAGCAGAATGTGGGTTAATGGGGCAGGCATGGCACAGAAAATATTCTCTCTGGTGGAGTCATTAGGATTTGCTGGCAAATTGCCAGCTCGGTTGGTGCAATTTTTCACTCACTTTTCAGAGCAAGCTTAAAGGGGAAACCCCAGTTCGCTTTAAGCCGTTACCAGCCAAGGAGAGGCTGCTGGGGCTTGCCTGCCACTGTCCAGATCTCTGATGAACAGCTGGCTGGAAATTTTCAGCTAAGCACTCACTCAAATGATTTGTTGTTGTTTTGAAATTGGTAGTCAAGACTATTTAAAATTAAGGGATCTGCACGGGATTGATTAGTGATATTACTGTCTCCTATGCTTGGATTTTCCCAAAGTTAAAAAGCAGAGTCTGAGGTGCATTTTAAGGAGGGAGATAAGTGGCAGAAACCCACAAAAAACCCAAACAAACAAACAAAAAAACCAAATCCCAAACCCTCCACAAAACCTTCTGTCTGGGAAGGCATAGCTGAGCAGGCACAGCTAGACTTCAGCCAGTACCATACATACATACCAAAGATTTTAGGTCTGTTCTGCAACAGGCTTCAGCTGCATGTAAAATTAATAGCAGCTGATAGCACACAGCTCCTGAAAGGGTTAGGTTATCACAGCTGTAGGGCATTGTAATTTGTCACTTGTGTAAAGAGTTAATCAGAATAATATAATTAGTTATTCTCATATAATAAACTGAAATGCAAATTAATTTTGGAAAAAAATTGCCTGATACTATATTTATTTTACTTTGTTGCTTAAAATGGAATTGCATCAACCAGGATTAATAACCAATGCATCTTTTTTGTTTTTAGAAACTTCAGGTCAGTTTTCATGTGAAACATGCAGCCCTAGTTAATCCTTACTGATCTGGAATTAGAGAGCAAAAGGGTTAAATCTCAATCCCTCTCTGATTTATATTTCCCTCCCCTCCTTCCCAGCTGTGGACATGGATGGAAGATCTGCAGAAGGAGCTCTTAGAGGATGTCTGTGCTGACTCTGTGGATGCAGTTCAGGAGCTTATCAAACAGTTTCAACAGCAACAAACAGCCACCTTGGATGCTACCCTCAATGTTATTAAAGAAGGGGAAGATCTAATCCAACAGCTCAGGTAAGCATCCACCTGCAGGACAGGTGTTGAGAAATCTGATTAATGCTGTGGCTTAGGTGTGTATAAATAGGGAACTGTGAATTAAGATTAATTGGGAGAATATATTAATTCTTTGCTTATTGATGATTCTTTAAATTCTTTGAGTATTTTGTTGAAATTGCACAGAGTGATTTGTGTGTACTGATTAGAGTAGTCTGTGGATCAGCATGGGTTCCTGTTTGACAGAGAGATTATTTATAGGCACAGTGAAGTGAATTGAAACAAATGTGTTTAAGGTGAATATTTTTAGTTCATATTTATAGATTGTTAAATGGTTGTGAGCTGAGGCCTCATGATTTATGTGTTTACTCCTGATGTAGTGTATTCTTCTTAATAAAATATACACATCTAAAAATCTTCACTCTTTAATTTTGCTTACAGCACCCTTCTTTTTATCTTTGCCCATGTGGGGTTTATTCATGCTGTCAGAGGGTCTTACACTGCTAGTTCTACTTGCATTACAAATTAAAACAGCTTATTTTAGCTGATTTAAAATCTGTGAAGAGGCTGGCTCAAATGAGTTAGGGTCTTTTTGCTTTCTCAGTCTGTAAGTGTAATAGAGGAAATGTTTGCAGAGTAAACTTCCACAAAACTTGTAAATGTGAGATCTCTCTCATTTGTTCTTATTTACAGTGGTTTTCTGTGGCTTTAACTTTTTTGACAGCAATGGAGTTTTCCTGCCTTCTAGTGATGGTATTGAGCTGGAAACCAAGACCAATATATCACTTATTCTTTGGATCTTTTTATTGTAACAGATTGCCCTTGTCTACATTTATGTAGTGTGTACATTCTGTATACATATGTAATATACAAATTTCCCAGGTCTTATGCATTTCACCAGAGATTGTCCCAGAGAGTTATGTCATCCTCCGCACCCTGAGCTGTCCTAATCTGATGCCTCCAGTTCTCACGTGAGAAGTGCAGGAAATCGTGAGCCATGACATGGAAAGCCTAGGGTGCTCCAGAGCAGAATAGATAATGAAGCACCATGCTGGAACCCTGCCCTTAAAAGTCCTCTGGAGTTCATGAGTCTTCTATTACAGCCACTTGCTGAGCTTTGCTGAGGTTTCCTCTATATTTTTTCCTGTTGCCCTGGACGTGGAGTCTTCTTCCCTGACTCAGGGAAAAAAAAAAAAAATAAAAGGAGAGATGTTTGATAGGGGCTTCTCTAGGTTTTGATTGTAATTCAGCCCTAGGCAGCCACACAGGAGAGAGAGCCTGTGTAAATGCTTAGTCGTGCAGTATGTGGTGTGCCTGTATCACAGGTGTGAGCTAAGGGCCCAAGCTGTGGTATTGCTTGCTGAGACCAGAGTTGGAAAGGAAGGATTGGGAGTGGACATAACTAGGCTCCATCCCTCCATTCATCTTTGCTGATGAGATAAGTAGGAAGGAAACATGCTGTGTTTGGTAAATGAGGTGCCAGAAGGACAGGGTTTTGGATAAGAATGTATGTATGGCCAGCTAGAACAGGTCAGTCAAAGGTGTGCATGGCAGTTTCCCTTTATGCAAATAAACATTTTGACATCACAAAAATGGCAGTGAAATTCTGGACTAAAGACTTTTTTTGTTTTTCATCTCACCTGTTGGCATAACATCATTTCAGCGTGAACACCCCTGGAGAGGAGCCTGAAAGGGACCTTGTGTAGGCACATCTGGTGGAGTGTGGGGTGGTTTCTGGGGTTGCAGAAACCGTCTGTATTGAAGGAGTCCTGGTGGAGGCTGTGGGATTGGCCTGAAGGCTTTTTGCTGCACCTGAGTTAGTATGAAAGCAGCATGTGGGGTTGGAGAGTGGCCAGGGCAATATTTGGAGCTGAGTGAGAAGTCAGTGGAGCATCAGTATGAATAGCAGCTATTGGAGAAGGCCCACTGGTATAGTGGCTGCAAGGACATGCAGGAGAAGAGATGAGGTGGAAGATGGTGTGTGGAATTTCAGCTTTTTTTAGTGTAAACTTTTTTTTTTCAGTCTTTGAAAAGTAAAGGCGGCCATAGGTTTGAGACTTTCTTTGGAACTGGTGTCATGCCTAAACATTTGTGAAATGCCAAGAGGGGTTTTGTGGCAGCTGTATTTGACAAATAAATGGTTCTGGAGTCTGGTTTGTATTCTGGGCAGTGAGTAAGGTGTAACAGGGTGAACATGTTTGTGCAAAGTGATCTCCTGCTTCTGATAAAGTTAAGACCGAACACAGAGAGAACTGCTGTTGGAAGGACAGAAGCCCTGGACTCACACAAACATTTGCAGAGCTGAACTGTCAAGACGATCTCTGATTCAAGTGTTGGTTTTGAGCAATCTGACTAAAGCCTGCAGTGCAATCCTGGACTCTTTCAAAAAGGGAAGCAGAACTGTGTGAGAAAAACATGAAACCACTTCTGTGTGTGCCCACTCTGTCAGCTTCTGTGGCTGCTGGCAAAAGTAAAGAAAACAGAGAGAAAGGAAAGGAGGAAAAATTAAAAATGCTGCCATCTTTCCTTAACACAGCATTGCATTGTACAGTGTGCATCACCTTGTACCTGCCTTGAAGAAAAGCTGAAGATTGCAAATGCTACAACAATGAAGAGAATGAAATACACTGCTTTTGTCAAGCGTGTCATAGCACAGGTTAGAACCAGTAAAATTAATGGGGCTTTGAAAAATTTTATATTTCTTGTGCTTATCTCTGAGAGGACAGATATTGGTTTAGAGAAGATCAGTTGTGTAATAGCGCTCTGTGTCTCCTGCAGATAGCTTAGGAAAAGCTCAGCTGCCTGAACTAGGTAAATACAGTGCCTGGGACTGCTCTTCACGCGTCTTCAGGGCCTTCAGTGGCTGCATCAGGAGACCACACCTATTAGGAATAACACAGACCTGGCCAGCAACACTGTACATGTTGTGATGAGCATTGGAAACACTTTTTCCACTCTTCCTGATGAGTATTTTACTGAAGCGGTCATCGTTCTCAGCAGTCAACTCAAAGCAAATATTTTGAACTGCATTTCTAGGAGTGATGCTGGGGACCGTATTTCTACACATCTGCAAAGGCGGAACAGTGACTGGCTCCAGTGAGATGTGAAAGAACAGGAATGTCAGGGACAAAATAAAGACAGTGAATGAGTTATGGATCTTGCTTACTTTCTTTACACTAGTTCAGTATATTAACTTTTGATGAGTATGTTTCACTAAGCTTTCTGCAACTGGAAGTGGTTTCAGGAGCATAGTGTTCATTCTGAACAAACTCAACAGCAAAGCACTAAGTCCAGTTTTATGTTCCCCAAAGTTTTTCTTGTATTTCTTTTTTCAATAACTTCCCTGCATTTTATAACTCTAATTCATAACCTTTCAGAGAATACTAAGGATTTTCATGAATTCTGTCCCAGAATTTCTCATCACCAGACTGAGCAAGAAATCCTGTGGCAGAAGCATCCAATCTCAGAAATTTCTTCTCAAATGAGACAGTATAGAGATTGTCAAGGCATTATCTGAGAAGACTGTGAAAAAGTACTAGAGTGTTACAATTAATTTTTTTGTGTTGCATCTGAAATGCAAGTGTGGCTTGATTTGAAGAGTGAAATGTTTAATGAAAAAAATTTCTAAAATCAAGTGTGTCTTTAGATCCCATGAGAGATTATTCAAGATCAGTCTTGAATAATTCATTGAGTCATTTAGATAATATATTAGTGGTAATAATCCTGCATTTGAATGTAGACATATTTCATGTCCTTTTATAGAAGACAGATGCTGACTGAAGGAAACAGAACTTGATTGAATGTGGCCTCAGATTAAGCTGTAGTTTCAAAATCTCACCTTGTTATTTTCATTCATCCTTCCTCAGTACAGCTTGAATGTGGAGGCAGAGAGAGACCTTGTGGTCACCAAGAAGGTGAAAACACAAGACTGACAGAGTGGGGCAGAAACTGTCTCACCTGGAGAGAGTAATATTGGTGTAACATTCCCTTATAGGCAAGGGAAGTTGGTAGTACTGGAGATGCTGGAGCATCTGAAGTTCAGTGTATAGAACATAAATTATTTGAGGAAAAAAAGAGGTGAAATACATCCAAAGAGCAAACTGTTTAGCAGTTAATAGTATTCTGTATTTTTAATTTTATTCTTAGGCTTCAGATATCCAGGCAAATGCTTTTTCTGTTCCTTAAAGACACATAATGAAAACAGAATAATGTGTTTTGTTGTCTTAGAACCTCAAAGGTGTGTTTTAAACTTACCTAAAATGACTCTGTGTGTCAGTGCCTAGTTTCAATTTAAGGCATCTGGACAAGGTTATAGTTTTATTTGTCAATTATGCTCACTGACAGTGTTCAATTAAAGTTTAAGTTGACTGTACACTGTTTTGATCTCACCATACATGGTGATAATTTGAAAAGACCAAAGCACAAGCATTTCAGTCAAGTTCAGTAGAAAACTACCCGTACTTTGCTAGATGTTTGTGGGCAGAAAATTCAGCCCAGGAAAGGGAAATAAAAACCTGAAAGTTGAGAACACACTAGCACTCTTCCACAGTGGGGAGACTCTGCAGGAACCTCTATTCAGCAGCCCAGGTTAGCTGGCCAGAAGAATGGCTCCCAGCAACATTTGGTCCCCGTGGGACAGTGTGGTGACCTGTCAGCATTACCCAATATTTTGCTTGTTTCCAATATTGTCAGCTGGTTCCCTGCACGTGCAGGTGTTTGTTGGTGCACCAGTAGTCCAGTACGTGCTGTTGGATTGGTAGTTGTCCCCCCTACTTATTCCAAGGCAGAACAGTAGATTGATAGGAAATACTGGTGGTAAAACCTGATGGATTGCCTGCTTCATCCTGTTATACTGCCACTGCACAGGTCTTTCCAACAGTGTGTTTGATAGGGCTTTCAGTTGGTTTGGTTCGAGTATGCCGAATAATGCAGCTGCTATCATACGCTTTTGAGCAGGATGGACAGAGAAAACCATTGCATCTAAGTCTTGTTTTAGCTGAAGTACCAAAGGCAAGATGAAATTATGGCTTCAGAGGTTCCTTTCTGGTTCTTGTTAAAGTTTGAGGACCTTCTGTGGCACATTTGAGGTGTCCCTGCCCATAGCAGGGGGGTGGGAACTAGATGATCTTTAAGGTCCTTTCCAGCCCTAACCATTCTATGATTCTATAAATTTCGGCTCTTCATGTCCGCAAAGGCTCTTTACCCATAAAACACACACTGAAAAAATATTACTGAAGTTGTAACAGACTGTAGGTGAGCTTGTTAATAAATGTCAGAGCACAAGTAGAAAATAAACTGTCAGGGATTGTCTTATGTCCATGCTAAGACTTATTCAGGTACAGCAAACCTTGTTAAAGGGCTTGCTCCCTTCTGCTGCCTGTTTATGGAAGGTGCAGATGGAGCAGTATCTGACCTCTCACAAGCATGTCTCATTTCACTTACCTATTGGAAGGACAAGTCTGTCTGTCTTAATGGTTGAAAGGTGTTTTCCTTCAGTGGAGTTTTTTGTGCTGTATTCTGCGTCTATTGCTGTATGATGTAATCTCAAGGAAATCAAGGCAACCCTATCCCCTTAGTCTAAAAAGCTGGTAATTCTGATTCAGTTAGTCTGTACGTAATAAAGCAAATGCAGAAAATCAACTTGTAAAGGTCCAGGTGGCTACACAGCATCTCTGAACTTGGTGCCTCTGAGGCAGTGCGAGCATAGGATTGATCCTCTGTAGGACTGAAGGGGATTGCCAGCCAGATTCATCAAGAGAACCGTTGAGATTGATGTTTCATTCTTCCCCTGCCCCCCCCAAAGTGTGTAAGGCGACACAAGAAAGGATGATCCCCTTGTTCAAACTTCGTGCTGAGCTCAGGAGCTGAAGGATTTCAGTGAGGAGAAGAGATGAGCGTTGCATAGACCTTCCCTCAGCCCTTTGTGCTTGGGTTTGCTTCTCAGCAGCATGCAGAATCACAAATGTGTAGTTCCTGCTCTTTTGCCTGCCTTAAAGCTCAGGTTTAACCATGCTCTCTGCCTTGCTACAGGGACTCAGCCGTTTCCAACAATAAGACTCCACACAATAGCTCCATCAGCCACATCGAATCCGTCCTTCAGCAGCTCGACGAGGCCCAGGTACAGATGGAAGAGCTCTTCCATGAGAGGAAGATTAAGCTAGACATTTTCCTTCAGCTCCGGATTTTTGAACAGTACACCATTGAGGTAAGAGTCGACTGTATAACCTGAGAAAGGCAGAGCTGTGGGAGAGGGAGTGTATGTAGACATACTCTGTTAGGATACACCTGGAGCTGTTTGGCTGTGCTCAGCTGTCCAGTGAGGAAGAGGGAGAGTTACAACCAGGTTTTAAATTTGACTTGTTGAAGCTAAAAATGTGCTTTAGGATTTACTGCTAGAATGCACTGAAATAGATTCGTGTCTGCTTAACTGACTCTGCTGAGAATCTGCCTGCTTTGCAGAGAAGCGTTATAAGATGCCTGTGCTATAACTCTTTATTGACACTAGTCACTCAAGGATTTGAAAGTTCTATGTCACTTGTTAGTGAGGTTTGTCTCTTCAGATGCAAACATAGATGCATGCAAACAGATACATGCTTGACTTTAAACCATGGAGTGAAAAAACATGTTATGCATGAAAAGAAAGGATATTTAAAAGTTGGGGTTTAGGCATCACAGTGGATTTATTTAAAAAGGAAAGTAAAAAAAAGAGGGGAAAGTTAAAGTATGTTTTTATCTCCTTGTGCAAAAAAAAGGTCTTTCGGTTCTGTTTTGTACTGCTGTTTTGAAATCAAAAGCACTGGATGGAAAACTCAGCAAAACATCAATAATTGAGGTATTCTTGGACAGGGAAACTTTAAAGAGGCTCTAGCCAGTCTCGCTAATTACTTGCTCTAATTCTGATTGGACATGGTGCGAAAAGAAGAACATATATACAAAATCCGTGAAAGCCATGTGTCAGTGCTTATGTACCTTCTGGGATGTGTTCCACCTACTGTGTTCCACTGATGCTTATTCAGTTCATGGAGCACCTTTAAGTGTTTTTGATGATATAATCCTGAAGGTATTGTTTGTAAATCTGTAGGGAATCTCAAGGTGGGTATTGGTAATTAATGGGAACCTTAGAATGCTGTGTTATATTTTGTTTATTTTAAGACATGGCATGATGAATTATACTGGAATAAAAGGCTGGAAATGGGGTGGCTTAGGTGTCTCTATCTATAATTGGATGACAGAGACAGAAATCAGTGAGAAGTATCTGAGCTTTCCTGTTGTGACTGCATAGTTAGGTATTGTACTGAAGTCTATTCTCCACTACTTGTTATTTGTGTAAATTATAATAATTTAATTGTACTTACCAGTTATATACAGCCTCCTTGACATTGTGAGGCAGTAGTCTTTGTGAGTATGTGTGTATAAGGATAAATGCATGTATTTCATGTCAGATACATACTTTGCTGTGTGGGCAGTAGGTGCTTTAAGAATGCTACATCCAAAATTCAGGAGCTTGTGGTAACTGTAGTATCTCCAATATTGAAATAGAAGATAATTTGCTGCAAGGGTGTGGCAAATGTTGAGTAATTGAGACTTTTACTCTGAAGATATAAATGGGGTGTGAATGCATATATTTGTACATACCTATAAATGGCACCTGTGTTTCCAAAAATGAAGAAAAAAAAGAAAAAAAAAGGCAGAAAAACGGTATGTGCTTCTGGAACACCCAAATGTATCTGTAGGCAGTATATGGTGAACACATGTGAGTCATTCATTAAGATCTCAGCCTCTCTGTTTCACTGCAAATTCTAGGTCTGAACCTGGAATTATGCTCATTTAAGTAAAGATCTTAAAAAAAAAAAAACAAAACTCTCTTAAAATTCTTTTTCTTTTTATGTACTCTTTCAATCAAAGATTTCAAAGGATGTTATCAGCATGGACTGCTTTACTGATGGGGCAACTGAGGCATCAGGACGTGATGTGACTTACCCTAGTCCCCTTCATATGTGGTGCCAGAGATGGGAATACTGCGTGGATGTCTCTGTTTTGTTTCTGCATGAATCCTACTTCTGTGTATTCACAGACACATTTGGAGTGGCTGTGATACATTAAGATATTTAAAATTGGAAACGTGCTTCAGAGTCTTCTAAAATCAGATCAGCTAGAAAGGATTTAAAGAAAATCACCACTTAGCTGTCACTGTAGATTTGCTATTTTTTATCGTAAGAATATCCAAATTCCCTCTGCGAGATTAATATTACAAGGAAATCTGAGAACATGTTTCATAGGGAGTCTATGGGCAGATTATTTTATTTAGAAAGCTCATTTCTGAAAAATATTTTTTATTTTATATATAATAATTATGACAATTTATAACTGAACAGACAATGAAAAATATATCCATGTCAGTATCTTAAATTTTATAAGTACATTTAGTGCTTAAGCAAGAAAAACAGCTTGATGGATAATGAAAAGGCTGTTTGAAATAAAATATTAAATTACACATGTATGCTATGCATTTCAAACAAGAGCTGAATTGCCTCGAACTGACACAGTAATGATCCTTAGAAAGTAGATTGCAGTCGGTTGCCTCAGCCTTATGATAAAGATTCCAAGTCAGTAGGAATCTGTTATCAAAATTAACAAAATTATCTCACGTCATTACTGAGAAGCGAAAAGATTATTTCATCACCATAATTAACAAGCGTGTAGTATTTCTGACAGTTGACTATTCCAAGCTTTTAAGAGAAAAAGTCGATGAAATCTGAACCAGGAAATTAAGTATCTTTTCTACTAAAGACAAGTAGCCTAAGCTATGGCTGGAATTGTATTTAGGTTTTAATTTTCCTTAATAGCCTAGATCCTGCATAGATTAAGAATAGTGAAATAATGTGTATCAGTATGTTTGTCAAATGAATTTCTCCTTTTCTGGACTAGATAAGCCCCCTTCCATCTGTCCGAAGAGCAGTGCCATATTGAACACATCCCTCAGGAAACCCCTCTACCTGCTGCAGCCAGGTTAATCTCTCTCCTTCCTGCACTCACAAACCGTGGGCTCTCCACCTTCCAAACTCAAACACCTTTGTCATCTTTGCATCTGTCTTGTTAAGCATTGAGTTTCCCATTTTTTCCCCTCAGGTCTGTATTCTTATTCTTGGTTCCTGATGACCCTTCCGTAGAAACTCCAATGAGAGAAAAAACTTGCATCTCTCTAGTGGAAGCCAGAGGGATGCAGCTGTGGGAGCCCATCTACTTCTAACAGCTTTAGGGGAGTCTGTGCATTACAGCTCAGTCTCAGAGAATACTTACATCTGATGTTGTCTCTTTCCATCTACTTTTGGCACCAAATATTTTTGATTCTGTTGATTTTCTCTACTACCCTCTCTCTCCTCTCTTTCTGATTAATAATGCAAACTGAAAGTATTAGGAATTTTTCAAACTCATAAATGACAATTGAGTGATTGGCCTTTAGTTTTATGTAGAAAGTGTCTGACTGTCGTTTTTCTTTGGAAACTTTCCTGCATTTACTATTCTCACCAGATACTGAAATCCATGCCATAGATCCCATAACCCTTTCCTTTGGCCCTCCTTCCAAAACTTGCATTGTACCCAGCTGCTTTGTAGCCCTCCTGGTTTTTGAGCTTTTCTGTAATCTTCTCTTCTTGACAGGGGTTTGGAGTCCAGACAAACTTCAGAATTAATGGTTGCAGCACGAGCAACACTTACTTCCATCCATCTAGGCACCATTGGACCTTTTCTTGTACTTCAGTGAAATCTGCCAACTATTGTTGCATTTGGTCTGCAGGAAAAGTATTTTATGTAAAGAGAAGCCACCTGCCTTTTTCTTTGGCAGGGCACACCAGCTGTGTTCATTTAGGACTTCTAAGGAATTCTGAGCTGCACAGGCAGCTTTTGTGTTGTACTTGAGTCAAGGCAGGTTTCACAGATACAAATTTGGATACGAACCCACAGGCACATAGCATGTGCTGCCTGTTCTTTCTTGCCTTAATCTCATTATATTGACTGATATTTACACTCTGGGTTCTTGGGGTAAATTATGAAATCCAAACTATTGCACCACCTGGAAACAGACATAACAGAAACATGAGAGAGCCTAGCTATCCCTTAGGAGGTTATTCTGCCTTAGGTTTTAAAACCATAAAATGACAACCCATTCTGTATTTAGGAAATGTGTCTAACTTTGATGCCTGATATGTTTTATTCCTTTACCAAGTCATTGTGCATTTCGAGACAAGACAGGATCATTAGGATTATATGGTTGGTCTTTCTATATGATACAAACTTCAACGGAGTTTGTGCAGCCAACCAAGTAACTCAGGAGATTTCACGCAATGTCAATGTGGTAGCTGATCCGCTACAAGGAAATAGGGTGTAAGACTCAAGGGACGGTAGCTAGCAGACATTAGAAGCGGTGCTGGCACCACACTGAGCACATTATCCATGTGAAGCACAGTCTTATCCCAGAGTTATATCCTCAGTAAAATCTGTCAAGTGTACTTTGTCCTTTTTGCTTCAGAAATAGTCATTAAAAGGCTTATTAACCATTATTTAGATGAATGCAAATATACAGCATATGAAATGAATGGTAAAATGCACGGAGTGGCAACCCCTGACAAAATTACTGCCATCCAGAGTCTGTCTGTGTATTTTTTCTTTATATCTTTTGTAGAGAGATGATCAAATTCACTAATAGACCCCTATGAAATTCTGTGACTGAGAACAAGAATGACTTCAGCCGATACCTGTCTGGCAACAGTTGTTGGTTACCTCCAAAGAAACTTCCTTCTCCCTTTCCCAGAGCTGCCCAGCTCCTTCCCTTCTGTGTGTTGTTTTGTTTCCTGCAATGCACATGGATCTGTGCAGTGCTAGACAGGGCCTCTCCACTGCAGTCTTAGGCCAACATGGTTCCTAGGGCAAGATATTGTGCTGGAAGGGGTTATGAGGGTTTCCTCTGTATAATATAAATTTGATCTTGTATGCTGTTTGGTATCTTTCAAAAAGCCCTGTGATCACTAAAATATTCACCTGATGGATATCTGATTTTCCACCATTCAATCTCTTTGGCTCCATTCCACTTGCTAATTAAATTTTTTTCAGCCTCGATTTCACTTGCTGGCTTTTCTGGCTGCTTCCATCCATCCCTGAGCATGAGTTTAGAAGGGAACAGGAGCCAGCTTTCAGACAGTAGTTTACTTCACTGTTATTTACAGCTCAAGTGAGTTTCCCATTCCAGGTTTTATAACATTAGCAGAATCTTTCAAGTGAATTAGCTGCCTGCGTGAAAGTACAAGATGTTTTATAGCCCCTCACTGACTTATAGCTGACACTCAGATGTGAGCTTCTTTATTAGAAATAAGAGTTACAGATATCTTGAGATACATTTGTAAGAAAGAGAATGGTAAGAAAAATATCAGCCTCTCCTGTTCATAGGCTGGAATCTTGTAATGTCTGATGCTTAGTGAGGTTTTGTTTTTCTTTTCCATGTGTACCTAGTTTTCAAGCTGCACATCGCTCTATTTTAAGGAAACACAGACACTAAGCTGTCCTGGGCATCTTGTCTTTTGCAGGTGAATTCAATTGTTTCTCTTGATTTTTGGGGGATTCAGGAGCCAAAAGCACTGGAGCAGAATCATCACTGTGACAGCCTTTTCACACTTCAGTGGCCCAGGTCACCACTAAGCCAGTGTCGCATCTCTGTCTGTTGTCAAAAAAGTGGCTGACAGCACTGTCATACTGCACAGTGGGAGCCTAAACTGAGGCCTGAGGAGGAGGAACAGCAAACTTTCTGTTTACATGAATCGTAGAAGGAACAATTTAATTCACCCTTTTCTGCCTGCATGTCCTCTACCATATACTTCCAATATTAGTCTGCTCGTAGATCCACTTATACCGTCACATCCAGTCCTTTGCTCTTCCAGTCTGCTCTGAATGCTGAAGGAGAGCCAAGTGCTATTGCCCCTGGCACCCCTGGTGCCCAGTCTCTAGTATGTCCCTGAGGGATCTAGCCTCCCCTCTCCATTATAACCCTTGTCTTTCTGGACTCGCAGACACTCCTGCAGCATCCAGGAGTCAGAATTACCTTTTTTGATTCCTCCCTGGATGACATCTGACCTTTCATCTCTTCCACACTCACTCTCTGTTCATCTCAGGTGTATGGCTCCCACCTTTGTTTTTATTTTTCTTGAAATTAGGTAGATACTCCCTTTTCTTGATTCTGAGCTCTTCACAGATCTGCCGTGTGCCTGTGTGACTCTTCTTCCTGTCCTGCCTCATCCCCATGCTCTACCCACTCCTCTCACCTTTTCTCCTCCTCCTACTTGCACCATCATTTCTCTTGCAACCTCCCTCCTACATTTGCTTGTTCTTCCCAAACATCTTTACTTTTTTTAAGGTTCCTCTCACAAGCCCCCTCTCTTTGTGTTGATAGCTTCTGCTCCCAAGATAGAACTTTCCCTCCTCCTCGTATATGCCCTTCCGCAGCCCTTACTTCAAAATACCAGCTCCTACGTGACTCATTCACCATATTACATTTATTTTCTTTTGCTTGATTCCTTATTTCCCTTCTCCACCTCCTTCAATTGGCAAACAAAATTTTCTGGGTGGCATTAAACAAGATGATTTTAGGTGTCAAACACTGAATTTAGGCCAAGCAAGCAGCATTCGAGGCTCAGCAGCACCATTTTGTAGAGGATCTCAGCAGCAGCATCAAAAAAAAAAAGATACTTAGGATTTAGATATGAAATGGTTCTATGATTCTATGATTGCAGATGTACAGTTGCCTGCACAGCAGCTGCTGCAGCTCAGGTGGGCTCTTTGGCCTAATTCACTATCAGACTGCAACGTAAGCATGAGATGGCTGGACTGCTGCAGTTGTTACTATTACTGCTATTACTTTTCACTGGTGTACCTTTTCTCTATACCTCTCCTCTTCCTCCAGGATTGAAGATGAACATGTGTCTCTCCCTTCAGTCTCGTTATCTGCTGGTGTTGCAACGTGATAAATCCAGGAAGCAGCAAATACAGCAGTACTGCAGCAGTGAGAATTTGGTTGTATTAAGTTGCTGCTTTAGGCAGATGCCTGCCTAAAGAGTATGTGGTCTAGACTGTGGTCACTGTGTCTGCATGAAATAGATCTGGCTGACATAGTCTATATATCTGTTGCAGCCTTGTGACAGTAGCGTGGAGCTCAGCACAAACCCAGTGTTTGCTCACATGCTGAAGTGAACTTCTGGGTTGCCTCTGCTGCTCTGATAAGGATATCTCAGGTAGCTCATCTAACACTAGTTTGGGTTCACTACCAGCATCAGTTCCCCTTCTGTTATCATGGTGGGAGGAGCTTCTGTTTCAGGTGAAGAATGAAGAAATGTGCTTTCTAGGCTCATTGTCAGTCAACAGCTTTGTCATGTCTTTCTCAGTACTCTGGGGTCACTTGACCTTTCTTTAGTTATATGGAGATGTTTCTTGGCCACCAACCTTATATGACCTGCAAGGAAGGAGCATGGCTTTTCTGTGAACAGTGTGGGCACCTGGAGATAAGTCTGCTTCTGCTAATGCAGACCTGTGCACTGCTACTGTTGCTGCCCTCATGACCATTCTGCTTTGGTACGATTTCTCTCTGATGCCAGAGCAGAACAGAGCAGAGCTTGGGGCTTCTCTTCTTTCAGGGCATGTGAGGGATGCTAAGGTCTATTTACAATCACAAACACTGGGATGTAAAGTGAATAAACATAAGAAGCGTTGTCCGTTCTTCCTACCAAAAATCTAGTAGATGAACATAGTAAACTCTAATCAGCCATTCTTTTGGGTCAAAAGGGAATTAAACAAGTGAGCCCCATTTATGAGACAATTCCTGACATAGGCTCAGTGCAATTGTGTCTTACCACAGCTTATGAGGTAGGACACCTTTGTCTGATGCAGTCTAAGCTTCACCATACATGTCAGTGCCTGACCCAATCTGTGAAAGCATTGAAGATCCTTTTTTAGACTTGAAAAATAAATATCTGTAGTTAACAGAGCTGCCTAATTACAGCCTCTTCCTGAAGAAAAATAGACCATTTTCCCTATACCCAAGTCAAACTACTTAGGGACTCAAATTCAGACTCTGGGACCTTTTCCAAAAGGTCTAGTTTGAAGCACAGAAACTACTGGGATGTTGAGGCACTGAATGTACAGACAGAGAAGGAAATGTCTTAATGAGATACGCAAAGCAACATAGTGTCTGGGATAGGGCACCAGATTGGGATTCAGGAAACCTGGGCTGTTATCACAGCTCTGCTGTTGCTTCTTTGCCTTTGTGTGCTTTAGATTCCCTTCTAACCATCTGTTTGTCTCAGCTACTCAGAGCAATGTACCCAACCTTCCTGTACACATGTCACTGGAGGAATTGGTCATGTTCCACCTCTTGCTGTGCCTGACTCCTTCCTCTCTCCCCCTAAGCCAGCACAGGGGGTGATTATCACTTCATCAGCCCCCACGTGGAGGCAACTTCCCTCGTTCCTTCGTTCCTTCCTTCTCCTCTCCACTGGTGGCTGAGCTCCTGGCTTTGGCAGAACTAGCACTGGGCTAACAAGCCCCACTGTACCTGTCCAACTGTCCAGAGCCACTCAGGTGCAGCATTAGCCCCCGTTCCTGGTCCTGGCAATGTGACAGGGAGCACCATGGGCTGGCATTGTATCCCACATTGTTTATCAGCTCGTGTTCTGACTGCTTCTACTGTCCTTTCCTCTTGAATTGGAACTACTGATTTGAAGTGGGGAGTGTGGCTAATGGAGCAGAAATCCTTCAGTGCCTTGCAATGGCTAATAGGACAGGTAGATATTCAGGTGCAGCTCCTCCCATGTGTGGAGCCTGGTGAAAGTGGTCTGCTGACATGAGCATGAGGAGCACTGGTTACCTGGGAGGCAGTCCTTCTCTTCAGTGTTTGTAGGTGCCTCTCTGTGACAGACCTGTCTCGGACACTTAGGCCTATGGGGCAGAAAGCGGTGCGGTCAGGAACAGCCATTTCCCTGTGCTCGAGTGGAAATTATTGTAGATTTCACGATAAAAGCAATGCTGCTCAGTGTCCATTCCACAGCCCAGTGGAAAAATTACTAAGAGAAACAGCACCACAGCAGAGAGATTTACCCAGGCAGTTTTGCAGAAGTGTTGGATCTCAGCATACTTGTGGGAACATTTGTTGATACCTTCATTTGTCCATCTTCAACTCCCCTGACAGTTCATCCCTCTGAAAGGTTTACATTTCAAGTCCTGGAGATATGTCCATAGACATAAATGGGATGGAGAGATTTTGTTTTGATCAGAATCCCCTAATCATAGTATTGTGGCTGTCAGAGCAAACTAATGTAACACATTATTTCATGGTTTTAACCTTTTCTGTTACTGTCACTTGTAAATGCTTTTAGACAACTTCCTGAGTGCACGTGCATGGGAATTTTCACAAGAAATTAGGAAGCACTTTATGAATCCTTGCAAAATGTCAAATAATTATGTTTTAGCAGCTTGACAATCAATGCAATGAATTCAGACAGACAATATTTTTAATAGCTCATAAAAAATAAAATTCTTCTGATTCATTTATATCATGTCTTTTCATTAGAAAGAGCATAAAGGGCTTTGCATTGAACTTTAAGTGTTATTTGCATGACTGCAGGGACCTGCGCTTACTCTGATTAATTCCATTGTTTGTAGTTTGAAACAAGGTCAAGACCACTTCAGCTCTGATTACTGTTAGCTGAGGATCTGTCTCTAAATATAAGTGTATCTAGGAAAAACCTTCTCCAGCATCTACTCTGACCATTTCTCCATAACTGTTAAATCTGCCAATAAGCCTCTACAGTACAGGAACTCCAGCTATGACGTGTAAATGAATCAGAGGCTGCTGGAATAAGGAATGGGGCCAAAGAGACTGTAGAGAGAGCTATTATTTAAAGGTAATTGAGTGGAATGGGCAATGGAACAAGCTGAAGAAAAATAGAAGCCCCTCAGGATGTCCACACTCTGCCTTTCACCCTGCAGCTGAGGTCCCAGGTTCTTGGTGGAGTACATCTGCTTCTCTGAAAAAAGAGACTAAAAACTGATTATGTCTCTGATTATCTTCTGATACAAAACTGTGTGCTCGCTTCCATGCTAGAGTGAGAAGGGCTGAGAGCTGGTCTGTTTGGGTTGCCTTGCTGTGCCTGCGTTGGATTTAATATGTGCTTTCTGGAAAGGAAAACTGAATGGACAATTTTGAATCTTGGCTACCTGGGAAGCTAAGGATCTCACTGCACAGGCACAGAAGAGCACTTTTAGTGAGAAACAGAGAACTTTTCACTACATCATAACATGCACAAGTGTGAATTTAGATACCTAGTTTTAGCTCTCCTGAATCTAGCTATCGGGAATTGACCTGTGAATCAGAATTAAGGCATTTATTTAATAATTTGAAGATACTTTTAAAAATTGTATTCTCCACAGTTCTAGCTTATATGCATGATTTAATTCCCCTTCCCCTTGTCCCACCTCCATCATTCAATGTCACTAGCATGTTCCCTCTTTGTCTGTAGCAGCAGAATACGTTGAGGTGAGATTGTGCTGATTGGGTGGAGGCTAGATCTTGCTTCAACTGAACAGGCAAAAACAGAGGAGGGCTTTGATACTGGTTGGCTACTCATGGGCTAAAATGTAAAATACAGAAGATACAGTAACTGGACTGATAAAATAATCAGACTGTGTGTTATAATTAGGAAGCAGACAAAGCAACAGAAGATTTTGCGTGTTCCCATGAGTTATTGGCAGGTAATACAGCTCTTTGGTTAGAGCCAGGTACCATTCGTCATTCTCCTGGTGATTCACCCAGCCTAGAGTATGATGTTTCTGTGCTGTGCTTTCCCTATCTGTAAAAGTGAATTTATATTCATTCCACAGTGTAAAAGCTTTCAGATTCACAGGAGAAAAAAAGTTATACAGGGCCTGTTCCCAAGCCCACTGAAGACAACAGAAAGACTCTTATAAAAGACTGTAAGTCCCTGGAAGCACAGCATAGGACTCGTACAACTGCAATCAATGCAGAGAGTGTTAACTCACAAATTAATAATAAAATATTTAGTCTCATGATGCATTTTCTGTGAACAATAGGTAGATACTCTTTGCAATACATTTTATCAATAATAATAATTCTGAAAATGTATTAGTTATCCCTGGTTTAGGGCTTAATGGAAGCAGCTTATAATTTCAATTCTATGAAGATAGAATAAATAATATTCCCATTTGTAATATGCAACATACAGTGTGTTGCAAAATGTTTTTAGAAATATTCAGGCCATTTTGGGATTATGTTGTCACAGGTGTTACAAATTGTTTTCCAATTCTGTAAGCATTACTACTTCATTTAAATTTGAATTTATTCAGAAACATTATCTCTACAATCCATGTGAATATAGTGGGTCTTCTCTTACAGTGCGCTTTGGAATGTATAAGGGGAAAAGGTGTCAGGTTTCTTGTTGGACCAATAATATTTTCATGGTTCCTCACATAGGCAAAATGTTAACCGTGACCATTAAGTGGGCACGATCCAGACTGTACTGACACTCTGGTTTAAGGGTTTCTGGATCAAAGTAAAAATGTGAAGTACTTTTGTGATCCAAACGCAGTTTGAGAGTAAGATGTTTTCATTGATCTCGAGTGAATACAGTATCTGTCTTTTGCCCATGAAGGTTACAGCAGAGTTAGATGCCTGGAATGAAGACCTGCTGAGACAAATGAATGATTTTAATACTGAAGACCTCACTCTGGCTGAGCAGCGTTTGCAGCGTCACACCGAGCGGAAGTTGGCCATGAACAATATGACCTTTGAAGTCATCCAGCAAGGGCAAGATTTACACCAATACATCATGGAGGTCCAGGCTTCAGGTAAGCAGAACAACAGAACAACTTGATCTCTGTATCACATGAGAAGAGAAGAAAAAAAAAAAAAAAAACAACCAAACCAAAAAAAATGCCCAAACCTCCCAAAATGCATATCAAGCAAAAATACCTCAATGCATACCAAATACATCAGCTTTTAACATAAGTATGAGCGATACCTGTCTCTCCACTCCCAGAACTGTTCCACAAGTTTGGGGAATTTTTTGATTCAGGATGATATGTCAGACATTGCCATGTCTTTGAGACTTAGAGTCATTGAGGAAATAAAGCTGACTTTCAGATTTCATTCAGAGAGTTTTACAACTGCAGTATGGACTTCGTGATCAATTCCAAAGTGGATGGAGAGAGGAGGGCAAGACAAGCTGCACTTGTAGGTCCTTGCTCTTGCACTATCTGAGAAGCAAGCACTGCAGGGAATCATGAGTTACAGACATTTTAGCTAGCCAGTCAGACTTCAGGTCTGGATGAAGTCTAGTTCTTCCAGACTCCTAAGCTTGTTAACCTTTCTGCAACAAGACTTTATTGAGAGGTAAACTCACCAGATGTGCTGGCTTCATTCTCCGCAGACTTGAGTGCCTTTCCCTGTGCCACATTTCAGGGTGCCGGAGGGAGAGAGAGAGGAGCGAGGGGAGAAAGAAGCTAGCTATCCAAGAGCCCTCTGGGAAAGAATCCAAATATGAGAGCCTTGAAACCAGTCATGAAATGGAACTCTTGTTTCCAGACAGCTCTAATTGGAATTATTATATATCAAAAGGGAATATGATAAACCATAGTGGAATTTTCCTTTTTGGTGTGCATTTGAAAGCTAAAGGTAGCAACCTGGACCTAAAAACAAAACCCTTTGGCATGTGCTTTTAAATTACAGACTTGATTCATGTTGATAGGGAGTCTGTCTGATATTTTTACTCTGCTTCTCAGCAGTAGGATCCTGTTTCTAAGACATCCTATGAATCAGGATTTTTGTATCCTTGCATTTTGCATTTGGAAAAGGAATATCATAATTCAGATTAATCACTGCGTGAAGTCCAGAAGTGAATGTTACCTGTGAAGTGTTTTAGCCTTCTTACATGTCTGGAAAGACTGCAAAGCAAGAGCAATTCCTGTTCTTTCCCTCCTAATTTGCACTTTCAAAATAAAAAGGATTTTTATGGTTTTATTCTTTGGCAAACATTTTACCTCAAGGCCCCCACCTTTAGAAAAACGTGGCAGTATTCAGCCTGATTTGGCCAGCTGCACTCAGCAGAGGCCGTAAGGACTGCTGCAAGAGTTTGTTGTCAATCAGACAACCCTGTGCATTGTGCGAATCATGTGTGTGAGCTTCTATGAGACCTGCCTGCACTACGCCTCATCCTGTGCTTCAGCTCCCTTCCTTTCTGGGATAGAAAACTTGTATTAATACATCAGTGAAGACATTTGCTTTTCTTTTCTTTTTTTATCTTCATATGTGTAGGAATCCATAGGAGGTAAAGAATATGATCCAGAACAGAGCACAGTTGGGAGTCTCAGTGGCTGATTTTTAGGGGGGGGAAAAAAAAAAGTCTGTGTTTGTCAAGAAGTTAGAAACAACTTATTTTGGACTGCAGACAAAAGATTATGAACTAAATAAAGTTACTTCTAAAATGTTTTTATAAGATTATCTAAGATCAGTTTCGATGAAGCCTGTCTAATAAAAATCCATTGCTCCCAAAGGCAAGGAAGCAGAAGCCTCATGGGGATGTAGAGTTAACTGTAGTTAAAGGTAATGGTCATGTCCGCCATGGACAGAATGCTAAATGCTGGGAGAATGGCAAAATAAGGGAGAGAGGTTGCTCTTGGGAGCCTACTGTTTCTTATTTCAATAAAGGACAGTTATACTCCATAAAAAATTCATTTAATTTTACTCTCTCTTCCTGAATCCTATATAATAGTCATTCAGTGCATTAGGTTAAGGGGTGATTGTTCTTACTGCCAGAGCTGTGAACTTGCAGGAGTTCTGGGAAATCAGCTGCTCTTGCTGCTTCCTATTGTACAGTGTCACTACTGCAACAATCAGAACTCAGCTGTAGCCATGGAAGATAAAGCCAGAAAAAATCTGATTGTTCGGGGGCATTCTACCTAACCAGACACTCTTAATTGACCAAGTTTCTTACCTTGCCTGTTATTCTCTTTGAACTTTATTTTTATCATGTCACACAGGAAACTAATTCAGTTTCTATTATTCTGGTGTTTGGCTTGGAGATCTTTAAGCTAGTAAGTCTGTCAGATAAAATTACATCCAGGGTTTTCTGCACAGGATGCTTTTTTCAGTTGGAAATCTTGTGCAGGTAGAGAAAGAAGGTTTTAGACATTCACCCATTATTTTTTGCATGTCTGATTCAGATTTGGAGCAGTGATTCTTACCAGGCTGTGGAGTGTCTGGAAATCCCTGTGAACAATGTCATGTTGGTACAATAAATACAGTGGTCCTGCGATGCTCCATATCGGGCTCTGTGCAGATATTCAGGGTATCCGTGCATGTGAGGCATCTATGCAAGTCCAGTATTTCCAAGGCTCCATACAGCTCAGAGTTATGTTCCTGTGATTCCTTCCACTACTCCAGCACGTGTGGGTGAGCCTGGTTTGGATTAGCCTGTTTTCACCATCATAATAGTTATTCTTCAGAAGAAATGTTTGGTTTTATTAGGGGATATGTAAGATCTGGAAGTCAGGTTGTGCTTTCTGAAATGTTGCAGTACTTTCAAATTGTCTTTATGTCTCACTAAAATCAGTGTCCTTCAGAAAACATGTTGGCATTTAGAGAGTATTTATAACAGTATTCTCAAGAAGACTGGACTTTTTAATGAGCCAGTACTTTTTATTTCAATGAACCTATCCTCTGTTTTTCCAGTTTGGTTGTAGCTCTGCTACTGATGGCAAGGCTAAGTATGGGGACAAATATTGTCAAAAAATGGATATTGATTTTTGGGTGTCTAACCTGATATGTTGAAAGTTCCTGGTGTTTCCAGAAGTGGCAACTCGGACATTTCTGAGAACTCCATTTCCTATAGAAAGTTTAGGATCATAATTGAGCAGTGATTTAACATCTCAACCTGAGCTGCAGTGATGACAAGTTCATGTAATTCATTACCATACGCACCTTAGTCATTCTGCTTCTGGGTACTAAAAGCAGGTACTCTCTAATAGCTGATTGATTGATTGAATGAATTTATTTGGTTATTAAAGTCCATTTGCATTGTCAGTATCATTGTCATAACGAGCACCACAGTTAGGAGTCGCTCATGGTTTATGGAGCTACCTTTTAGAAGCAATTTGTCTAAGCCCGAAATACACTGCAAAGCTGATGTTGGGGAAATTTATACAGTCCCTACCTGTTATGTGGAAAATTCAAAGCCCTTTTGTTTCCTGGCTGTCAAGCTGATATCATTCACATCTTTTCCCAGCCTTGCATTGCTTAAAAGGGAAATACAAATCTATTTCATTTTGTTAGGGATATCATTTATAATTAGTTATAACTATAGTTTATATTGCAAGGAACAGGCTACTAAACTTCCCTGTCACAGTGTTTTAACTGTTCAGCCTAAGAACAAGTTCAAAGCATTTTCAAAACATCTTTGTACAGGTCAAAAGGCAATACCCCTTCCTTACACCGAGTAGTATCTCACATTGCAAATAGCTCAGGTGTAATGAATGTATGTTTTGTAGGATGCCAGTTAGTGTTGCTCAGTACTCTTTTCTGTAATATTTTTCTTAAAGTTTCAATTCATTATCCTTCACTTGATATCTGCTGCACTGGTTGAGACATTAGAAGGAAATGGCAACCAAGTTCGGTTTATCAGAAAAACAGTTGTGCTTTTTTGTCTGTCAAAACATAATGTAAAGATAATATGTATGAAATTATGCTGAAAACAAGGCTTTCTATTTTGCAAACCAGTCTTTGAGAAGAATAAGCGCTGGCACTGTAGAATAAATCTGCGTGACATATGACAAGCAAGAAAGGGCAGATCATTCATCATGGGGAGCGCAGGCTGCCCTTGGATAGCATCCCAGGCAGCTCACTGGTGGCTGCTGATGAGTTAGCACAATCAAAACCATACCAGCTGAGTGTGCATGGAGGAAAACTCTGCATTTAATATCGAATAGGTGTGGTGAAGTCAAGCATACAAAAAGCCATCATGTCCTGAGGATACAGAACCATATGCAGGCTAATTGTAGCAACAATGCCTGGTGTCTGGCATTTGAAAGGAACTTCACTCCCAAGAATAGAAGCAAATATTAAATTTCCAGTTCTAAATGGGAAGCCAGGGGCCATTCCACTTTATTTGGTAATGAAGAAACTGTTTTGTTTTGGCTGGAAAAAGGAATAAGCCAATCGCTTGCATTCCCATGTGCTTTTTCTGATAAAACCAGAAGCCAGGAAAAAGAGGATAGAGTCAGTTATAAGGTCATATTTGTTTTGTGTCCCATCCTCTGTAGATATTGCTGTGAGAGAGAATGAAAGTCACAAGTCTCAGAGGAGGATAAAGGGGGAAGATAAAGCACCTTTTTAAATGGGTTTTAAAAACAGTGTCCAAGCATTTTGTACAGCAGCTTCTAATTAACATGCTTCATTTTTAATGTCCTATTATACCATGAAATCAAATGGCTTTGGAAAAAATGTAGTGTTTTCTCAGGCTTAATGCAATCTGATTATTTATATATTAGGTTCCTGAATCTCCCTGTATTGAGGCCAATGGCAAGATTTCAGTAGACTTCAGTAAAGGAAGAGTTGGGTCTTTATTAGTTTATAATCACAGGGATTACAGTAACATGGGATGATGTAATTTTTCCTCCAGGCTAAACTTTGACAATTACATTGGTAATGTACCTAGCAATGCTATTGCACCAGTGTAATAAAGAATGAAGATGTGAAGTTCTGCATTGTATTTCATGTAAACACTACACAAAAGGCTCACAGGGTTGTAAGAAAATTCGGGAGATGGGAAGAGACTCAGAACATCTCTATTTCAACCTCCTGATCAAGTCAGGGTCAGCTGTGAAATCAGACCAGGTCATTCAGGGGTTTATCAGTTACATGCAGTGTGCAAGGGATGGAGACTAGTACAAAGCCACCTTTTCACTCTGGTATGTGAGGATTGGATGAAAGTCAGTCTGTGGAATAATTCTGAATGCACTGTAGGTTGGTTTAAACTAAATGGTTGTTAATGATCCTCTGAAGTGCCCAAACGGAAAAACATTTGCACTGTGGAGTTCCAGGTACTTGTAGCACTACCGTAGATCTGGCGACTAGAGGTTGCTTCCTTTATTTCACTTTTCTATTTTTTTCCTCATCTTTTTTCTCTTCTAAGTTCTTTTCAACATACATTTGTAAGGTATAAGTTAATGAATTACTGTAAGAAAATGAGGGGATTTTCTGTCTTTTTTTTTAAGATTTGATATTCATGCAAGTTTTTGAACAAGGCTGTGGTTAAATCATGTCCTACTAGCTGGATGCTGATGGGTGAGATGAGCAATGACCACCAGAGAAACACTGCTTGTAGAAAAATGTAATGATACAGAAAAGGAAACTGGGAAAGCCAAATACTACATGTGAGAGAATTTAGTGAGAAAGAAATTACTCAGGGAGTTGCAAATCAATGTGTTAGGTGGCAAAAAATTTTGAAGCTTGCATTTGTGAAACAACTGAAATTTTAAATAAGTGCAAAGATCTCTCTCCCTCTGCATGTTGCAGGCATTGAGCTGATCTGTGAAAAAGACATTGATCTTGCGACACAGGTTCAAGAACTGCTGGAATTCCTTCATGAGAAACAGCATGAGCTGGAACTTAATGCTGACCAAACTCACAAGAGGTTAGAGCAGTGCCTACAGCTCCGGCACCTACAGGCTGAAGTCAAGCAGGTGAGAGTTTTTAACCATACTTAATGGTCCTAAATGGGTTTTCAGTCACTGCTAAACCAGCTTCTGCCAAGCCACATACCTTTAGGTGGACAATCTTAATCCCCCTTTCCTTAAAAGTACTTGATTTGCTGACAGATTGCAGCATGACCCTTTACAAATAACACAGGGCTCTGTTCCCTCTAGTGTACATATATTTGACTTCTTGAATAGTTACAGGAAGTCTGCGCAGAACTGACCCTGTAACTTCTCAACTGGAGAAGATGCGTCAAACTCTCTGTGTTCAGGGAATATAATGATTTGATTTGGCATCCAGACTTAAGCTGTTCTGGAGAATTGGCCCAAAGCAAAGGATTACTGAGCTGTGAGGTCTTAAGTATGACATTACAGTAGTTTCACCTTTTCATTTATTGCTGTACATCTGTTGACCTGCAGGAATCTTTAACATCTTCTAGGTAAGATAAAAAATTCTGTGTCTTCTAGATCCTAGGACTTGTTGAGCCATCTTAGTACTATTACGTTGTGTTTCATCCAGATTTCATCCTAGTGTAGGTGGTTGTGTTCTGTCTCCCTAGATGCCTCACGTTTCTTTGTTTTCCTTTGTTACACAGGGTAACTCTACACTTCCTGCTTCCAAATCCATTAAGTGGTTTCACACTTCAGTGTATGTCTGGATTTCAACTGAATGGTCTTGGTTTCATTAGGAAAACCAGGAACTTTTTTCCAGACACCTGAAATATTAAGGTTTCCATTCTGTCAGTACAAGAGGCGGGTTTTTGTGTTGGTGGGTTTTTTTTTCTTTCAAGTAGTACAAGGTGTTCATGAATATTTGCTTCTTTGTTTACTAAAAAAAAAAAAAAGAAAACACACAAAAAAATAATATACTGAGTGCTCAGTACACATGATCTTAGTTATTCTTTCTTCAAAAGTGAATATTTGAGTGACACTTTATCTGAATTGTTTTATCATTGCTGGCAAAAAAATGCTTCATTCTCAGACAACTGTTGAGCTAGAAGCTGCCAACACCAACACCGGTGCATACATTTTCTTTCAAAGTCCACTTTGATGCAGATGTTTTGCAACAGTAAATGAAAGTAGCACAGAACTCTCCTAAACTTTTATTTTGAAAATGTAGTCATTTTGTGTTTGTAATTATTGAAGGCCAACTCCTCATGAAGCTTCAGAGCTCTATAGAGTGCTTTGGCTTTCTTCTGAATAAAAAGAAGAGACTCTGTGATATTCATAATCACTACCTTAATATTACAATGAAGTCTCTTTTTTTTTCCATAGATTCCTGAAGTTTCTTACACACAACTTAGCTAAACTTGAAGTTCTGTGCAGTAAATTTATGATGCAGGAGAGCCATTTTAACTTACAATAGAAAATAGAAAGAAGTAATATGTGTAGCAGAAATGCTAAAAATGCAGGTTGTCACTCTCTGACCAAGTGTCACTAGCCCACTTGACCAGGATGAAGTGCCAGTTGGTCAGCCCTGGGTCCGCTCCTGGAGCCATGCGGTGGCAGTGCAGTGTTCTCTGCAGGTACCTGATGTTCCTTGCCTCATTGTCAAGTAACTGCTGGGCCTTAACTCTTTTACAAACCAAAATCTAACCAAAGGAAATGGTTTTAGGACTGAACTATCTGATACTCACTGTGAGAGGAGAGCAGCTGCCTTGAATTAGTATTTCCTTAACAGAGCTTGGGACCATCAGAGCCTTCATTACTGTGCGACCTTTCAGCAAACCAGTAGTGAAGAATCATGTTATTTGTTCAGCTGAATACTAAGGACTCCTTTGCTTATTAACCTATAAATTACCACAGCTACAATTTCACTTAGAAAGAAGCAAGTTAAAATATACCTGTGCTCTATCTATTTGGTTTCCTGTAGATGAATCATATTCCCAACCATTTAGTGAAATTGGGAAATATATTGATTTTGGCTTGTAGTTGATCTCCAGTCTGGTCCAGATTTCCTTCACTTTCATTGTAGTGCATCTGAGACGATGGATGATCTCATTACCAAATTGCTCTCACTTTTGTGAATTGGTTGAGATGTGGTTGCTGCAAGACACCTTCTGTAGCTGTAGTTAAGTTTTGCTGACACAGTAAATTGGTCAAGGCTGCTACATGTACATGTGTTTGCATTTTGGTATAATGGCTCATGGAAATACAAAGCCGTTTAACTGTCTCTGTCTATTTAAGTTTCCTTTACCGGGTATTTCTGCTTTATATCATATGCATCAAGGGTTCAAATACCAAGACAATGAATCGAAGTTTGGGGCCATTAAAGCAGAACAATTCCAAATGAGATGTTCTGTGAACTGCTTTAGAGTGGAAAAGAATACAGATCAGCGATTCACAAACTCTTTGTTATGAAGTCCTGCCCAAGACTGATTTCCCATCATTTGGATCCCATTCATTTTCATCAGAAACCACAGAGCTTGGATTGCTTATGTAAAAGTAATAGCAGAATAGAATTGTGGAGATCAGTTTAAAAAACAAACTCTAATGCTGTGCTTGCAGCTGTTTGGCTTCCCTATCCCCTTATTTTATCTTTGTATGTTTTATTTCTTTTTTTTGTAAGTGTTGAACTTGACCTTATTTACTCCAAGATATCCTCACAGTGTCCCACTACATTTATTTTCCAGGCTGTTTTGAAGTGTATTTATTCATTTTCATGTGCCTGTTATCCATCCGCTTTTGCTGTTTGTCATTAGATTTGCTTCCAGGTGAATATGCCCAAAGGATGATGGGAAACAGTAATTTGAGAGACACTGAATATATTTGGTTTTTTCCCAATCTAATGTTAGAGAGCCCCTGGAAACCCAAAATTGCTAAAATTAACAGGAGGTGTCTTTGCTGCTGGTTGTGTCTGTGGTAGTAGGAGCCTCTCAAAGGAAAAGGGTCCAGAGATGTAAAAGATGCATTTACATTATTTTGCCTTTTAAACTTAAAAATCTTTTCCAGTGCAGCTTGATGGGTATCATTAGCAAGGCGTTAAGTCTTTTTCAGAGTCAAGGAAGGCATTCTGACTAAACTAAACCAGCAGACAGAAACAGTATATGGCACAGAGCTCTTGTTTCTTAAGGAAGGCTGCACAAGAGGTGCCTCACTTTTTACTTTTCCTGTGAGGTCTGATTCTGTGCTCGGTGAAGATGGCAGAGTTTCAGGGTGTGAATTTTAGAAGAACTTCATACTGTTATTTAGTTTCAGAGGAGCTATATGCAGAAGTAGCCTGTTTTAGGAAAATTGGAGTCAAAGGTGGGAGTTGTTTCAGAACTGTGATGGTTGCCATGTTAAGACAACCCATGCCTTGCAGTGAAATTGTTCTCCAGTGGCAAGTGGCTTTATCTAAAGTGCTGTCAATGTGCTTCTGCTTCTCCATTATAAAAAAAAGTGGTTGGGATTTTTAAGAGAGTCTTTGGAGATTTAATTAACTCCAGAATTATTTAATCACTGCTTCTACAAAGTTGATAAAATCTGTAATTTGTAGGAAATGTCTGTTTAAAGCCATCTTTTGCTGTTGGCCTGTCTGCACGTTGCCAGAAAATGGTAAATCTATTAATAGAGGAAATAATCAGAGAAGTGTCTTAGTGCTGTATTATCAGCTTATATATATATTTTAATGAAAAGGTATAAAGTACCATATAAGTAGGAGCCAATTTGTGAGCAGGTCTTGTAAACCAGATACAAATGTGTAAATTTCTCTTCCAACCATTTTGCAGTCTATTTCCACACCAGTGACAAAATGAAAGGCTCTGCAGGTGACTGGGTTTTGCACGTAAATGTAAGAAGCTTTGGGTACACAACTGGATTTTTTTTCTTACTGTATGTAAACAACACACACAGAAAAGGAGGAAAAAAATCTAAGAGAAAAACACTACTATGGAAAAAGCTGTTGTAATCCCAAATGAGACCCTGACATTTAAGTGTTAGACTTTTGAAAGTAGAATGGGGTAATTATTTAAGTTCTTCAGTCAAAATTTTCTAGTGTTTGGATGTGCACTGGGCCTGGAAGGGCGAGTGCAGGAACCCCAGTGAGTGCCTGAACCCACACTCTGGGGGAAGGCAGGAGGGGCACAGCTCCTGGGATGACAGCAGCCGTGGTCAGGAAGAGTGCTGTGAGCATTGCTGACAAGATATAGTCCAGCAGAACCTGACTTGAACTGCTTTACCGTGAATATTTTTGAGTCAACAAGACAGTTGTACAGAGGAATGCACATGTATCATTACCATAAGAGGAAACCTGGCTGCTTTCGGTTGTATGGTCCCTCTTCCTCCTTACTCAACCTTGTTGCCTATTAGCTTTTCACTAATTGAGTTGCTTTGCTTTAAGACTGAGGTTTCCAGTGATTTTATTACTAGTTAGAGACTCAGATATTTGTATGAAATCTGCATCCAAACTTCTGTGGCAGGTTTTGAAAATTTCAGCTGTTCCCAAGAGGACCCTGCCCTGCCCTGATTGTATTGATTTAAACGAAAGTGAAAAGAGGTGCCACATTTTTAGCATACGTACTCAGTATTTTCTACACTCTGAATGGCCCAAGCCAGGATATATCACAGTATACAAAATGTGAAAGCATGTCTTGCTTTATGGTGTCCTCACTTCAAGTCTTTCCCAAATACAGTGATCCTTTGGTTAACTTCAGCTTTTGGTACCATGTAGAAGGTAATAATGTAGTTTTATTGTCTGATGGACTATAGAAAATGCCAGCCAAAAAGCTTGCCACATGATAACTTGATTTTTTTTCTTCTAAATCTTTGTTGCATTTCCCAGAGGAACAATAGCACCTGCTGATGAAAGAGAGAAAGCTGACAAATGAAATTTTCCATGCTGTTGTACTGAGAAGAATTTTCTACAAATTAGGGTCAGCTACATGTGTACATGGCTCCTCTTTCTTTCTCCTAGGGAAAACTAATTTTCCTACTCTACAGGGAACTGAATGGCTATCACTAGGGTGATACATGATGTAGGGATAAAAACCAAAACAACAGAAAATCCCTATTTCTTTCAGACAATTTAATGGATCACTTGGTGAAAAGGACGGCACAAAAGGGAGATTGCTATGTAGAATATTGCAGCAAAGTCAATTTTGGAGCTTTGTAAATCATGAGCCAAATTTAGGGCAGTGATTGGGCAGTCAGGATTTTCTGTGCATCTGTGAATTGAATTCAGCAACTTTCTGGCTTTACTGGAATAATTTGACACCCACACAGGTAGAAAATAGGCTTTGAAATGGCACCGCAAAGAACTTGCACGTGTGTTCTGGGTGCTAATCTTCCAAACGCTTGTCTTAAAATAGCAGAAAATGTTACTGCTTAAATGAATAAATACAAGCTTGATAGATTAATTATGTATATTTAGGACTTGATTCTGCAGTCATTACAGCATGGGTTGCTTGTCTACAGATAATCAGAATATCCCTGATGCAAAGCTTCATGACTAATGTAAAATGCAAGACCTGGGGTTTCTTCCTAGCTCTGCATGCAGGTGGAAACTCCAACTACATCTTAAATACATGTCAGATGAAACCAACTGTCTTCTCCATTTTCACCCCTAAGGACTTACTTTTGTGTGAAAGAAACCCAGGCAAGTGGAGCAGAAAGGAGTTGCAAGGTCCATGATTCCAGATAGAAACTTGAAAAAAAGAGAGATCTTTATGTTTGATTTCAAATCTACCTAACTTTGCTTTGTGTTTTTGCCCTGGGGTATTTGTGTAGGGGAACATTCATTTTTGTGGTCAAACCATGGAAATGAAAGCTCTTTGCTATCCGAATATCCAAGTAAATACTTTGGGAATGTAATTCTTCAAGGAATAAATTCTTCAATAAGATCTTTGCCCTCTAAAAATTTATGTCATTAAGTCCTTATCCTAGGATTTCTTTCTGCTCACTGATTCAGCGTGAGACAAGACTGTGTAAAGTACCTTGTTGTTTAG